>NC_140167.1:203953420-204100920 GCF_963971535.1 Notolepis coatsorum
CTCACCTCCATAGCCATGAAGTGCTTCGAGAAGCTAGTAAAGGGCTACATCTGCTCCTCCCTCCCCATCAACATGGACCCCCTGCAATTTGCATACCGGCCCAACAGGTCCACGGAGGACGCCATATCCCATGTGCTGCACACAGCAGCATCACACCTGGACAAGAGGCAGGGGAACTATGTGAGAATGCTATTCATCGACTACAGCTCGGCATTCAATACCATAGTCCCCTCCATACTCATAGCCAAGCTCAGGGACCTGGGCTTGGGCTATGACCTCTGCCAGTGGGTCTTGGACTTCCTGACTGGCAGACCCCAGGTGGTGAGAGCAGGCAACTGCACCTCCTCATCCATCACCCTCAACATAGGGGCCCCCCAGGGCTGTGTTCTGAGTCCCCTCCTCTACTCCCTGTACACACACGACTGTGTGGCTCAGCGGAGTAGCAATACAATCGTCAAATTTGCTGACGACACAGTGGTGGTGGGCCTGATCTCTGCCAACGACGAGAGGGCCTACCTGGAAGAGGTCAAGGTCCTGGCGGGATGGTGCCAGGAAAACAGCCTCTCCCTGAACGTCAGCAAAACAAAGGAGATGATTGTGGACTTCAGGAGGTCGGGGGTCAAGGACTACAGCCCCCTCAGCATCGACGGGGCACCGGTTGAGAGAGTCAACAGCTTCAAGTACCTCGGAGCCTACATATCCGAGGACTTGACATGGACCACACACATTAACAGTGTGGTGAAGAAGGCACGACAACGCCTCTACTTCCTCAGGCGCCTAAGGAAGTTCCAAGTCAGCCAGAAGATCCTTAAGAACTTCTACTCATGTACAATAGAGAGCATCTTGACCGGCAACATCACCTCCTGGTTTGGGAATAGCACTGCAAAAGACCGAAGCAGACTACAAAGAGTGACACGTGCAGCCGAACGCACAATTGGAGGGGGGCTCCCCACCCTCCAGAACATTTACTACAAGCGTTGCAAGGGCAAGGCTAAGAGAATCATTAAAGACTCCAGTCACCCGAACAACTGCCTCTTTGAACTGCTGCGGTCAGGCAAGCGATACCGGAGTCTCAAGGCGAGCACAGAAAGACTCAGAAGTAGCTTCTATCCCCAGGCCATCAGGCTGCTAAACGAACAATGAATGAACACTACACAACAACAACCACCAAACGCACATAGCACACACATCCACACGCACACACTCACTTTAAACAAACACACTGTAGCACCCACTCCACACACTTTATAGCACACACCCACTTTAAACAAACACACTGTAGCACCCACTCCCCACACTTTATATTTATGGATGAAGGATTGCACTACAACTCGTACACCTTACTGTAAATTGTACCTAAAATTGTACCTCATCCCATTTCTGCTTTGCACTAGATAGTACTGTACATTAGTACACTGCATAGTATTGTGTATTGTATATTATATGGTAACTCAGAACATTGTACATATGTCTATACCGAACACTGTGACCTCATTCTCTTCTTCTAAATTCATGCTATATTATGTTATTATGTTATTTGATACTATCTTGTCTAGCACAGTCTCTGGAGCGTAACAGTAAGAAGCATTTTGTATGAAAGTATTCTGTACTTCTGTATGACAACTATTAAAGAACTTGAACTTGAACTTGAAGGAAGGAAGGAAGGAAGGAAGGAAGGAAGGAAGGAAAACTTTATTTAACAGATTGCAGAATGGGTACGGCTCAATACACACAATTTTTAAGGGGATGCAGACCAGAGAAAGACTTTTGTCTTGTTTACATCAGGGTCCCCCATTTTCATAGCCCTTCTAAAAAATGCCAATAGTTTTACACATGTTTTTAGTACTTCATCCTGTGTTACTGTCTGCTAGCAGATGCTAGCAGTTATCTGACAACGGAGACGGTAAAGTAGGGTAAAGCACTAAAAATGTAAAACTGTTGGCATGTTTTAGATGGCAGAGTGGATTGTACAACTTCAAGGTGCCTTTCGAGTTCTGTTGCTACAAGGAAGGAGCACGAGAAAGGCGGCTGGTGATATTTGGTTTTTGCAGCTCTCCACAAAACAATGATGCGTAGAGAACTGTGTAGCAGCATACATCCAACTTGTCAGTAGCAGCACAGCTGTCTGGATCAGGGGCTACACTGTTCCCTGAAAGGTGACATCGGTAGGCCTACACATGTATCTCTCTGTACAATATGATTAAAACTCGCTCACTGTGTGCATTTTATATCTGTGGATATCTGCTGACTCCTGTAGATGTTGGTATGTACTGCAATCCTGCACCTTGTGTCTCTACCTCTTTTATGTCATTATCAGTATTATTATTCTCTCTTTATTTTATTTTATGCATTTCTTTATTTTAATTGTGTGTTCTAATTTGCCTTTGTACATTATCTTCCAACTATTGCCATGTAGTGCTGTTGACACAATCTCCCCTCCAGTGGTAATTAAGTTCTCACTTATTTCTTAGCTATTCTTGCTTTAAAAAAAATTATAACTAGCCTCTCCCCTCTGAGGTAGCAACGACAAGCAGTTGGTCTTTTTCTCAAGCATCAACTAATGGAGGCTTGTTGTTTGTCCTGAAACTATGGAGAAATTGCATAATGTGTGGGAAGATTCTTCCCTCTGTGGAATAATATAATGATTCCCCAACTCCCTCATGTAAAGACATTCCCCTCCCCTTTCTCCCCAATCCTGTGCCCCCCCCCCCCCCCCCCCCCACCCATTTGACCTATCAAATGGGACCACATCCCCCCCCTTTTAACTATATAAGGCTCCTCCCGAGAACAATCCAGGTCGCTACCTGGGTCATTCAGCTGATCACCTGGGGCGCGAGCCTCAGCCATTCTCTCTATGTACTATGTATATTTCTATCTGTCCAGCTAATAAACTTTGTTATTAACTGAACCTCGGTTGACTGAAAACCTTCTTCTTCAGGATATCCATGATATCCCACACCTCCAACAGGTGGCTGAGGACCAACCTGTGATCCTCGACCAGGGGGTGCCCAAAACGTATGTCAGGAACCCTCAAATAGATTTTAGCCAAGAATCCACTGTTTTTAGGAGTTTGTATCGGGGATCATCATACTATCATCATCACACCATTCATTCATGATGATTAAGATTATTAGCGTTGTGGGTGTGTGTATTGGACCCAAGCGCAGAGTGGAAGAGAGGAGACGGAATGCAAAGGTTGATGCTTCCAAAATAATGTCTTTATTTTGTAAACAGTGGATAACTGGTTGGCACGTAGCAAACAAGGAGGGTGAGACACGGAGTCTCCACAACCCGGTATGACGAGGAAATAAAAGGCGAGACAACACAGTTTCCGCAAAAGATAATACGAAACAAAAACACTTAAAGGGGGAAAACAAATGAGAGAAGCCAGTCTCCAGAAACAGGATATTATTATAATAACACGGCACTTGATGGTGCTGCGGTAGCACTCACCAAAGTACATACACTCCGTAATAGTTCCGTACACAATAAGCAAGACACGATAAATGGAACTCCAAGACGGGTGCGATAAGGGTTGCGTTTAGCAAGGGTACTCACATTAACAGTCAGTGAACGACTGACAATGTGAATCAGTAAACAAGGAGGATATGGAGCAGGACAAACAATACACAGCAGATACCAATCGGGACAATCAGGGCAGAAGGACAGCGCTAGGGCTTTAGCTCCCAGGTGAGAGCAAGTCATGACCTAGAATGAACTAAAAGCAACATGAATGAACTGGTTCATACCAGTCCTTTTGACATCTGGGTTGCAAGTCATTCTTGCCTTTACACCAAAATGAAGTTGTACTTTTTTTTTCATAATCTTTTACCGTTACTGAAAATGTTGATATTTAATTTCTGCAGATCCAACACTGCCATAGGCTTCTAGTATCATCTTCATAAAATTGTAGACACCATTAAAGCACCGTTGAGCAACCTTTCATATAGAGCTATATGCTAACCTCGTTCCCAGCTTTATCTCTATGCTAGCGGATAATCAGCTAAAATGAAGTAGCATACCACATTTTTCAGTAATGTTAAAAGATTATGAAGAATAAAGTCTGGCAGAAAGTATTCAACTTTCAAAGTATGTCAAACTACCATGACACTTTTTGTAAGAGTGAGTGGACTAATTGACAGGGAGGACAAGTGGAAGACAAGGACAGGGGAATGCAGGAGTAGGTCAGAATAAAGTCTTCCAGGTACAGTACCTGCACTCTTGATGTCGGTCTCTTGTCACTCTGTCTCACGCTGTGCTGACCCCCAGAGCCCACGTCTGAGTCGTCACACCCACCATCTACATCTACTGTCCAAACCTGCAACACCCCCACGATTGTATAATGCAATGATACCAATATCCTGTCATATGGAATTTTGGAAAAACGCCTATACACACCATTAGAAAATGTTGTGTAAAACACTCATTCTCTGTGGTATTGTTATCAAATTTGGACCTGTACTAGATCAGGCTTCAGGCTATGGACCCATTATGTTTTACAGGCCATACCTCTCAACTGGAGTCTATAAGAAGCATCTGTTTGCAAGATAATTCAAACGGAAGTAAAACATATCTTTATTTGTGTGTGTTCAAATCTCTGTAACTCTATTACAGCAGCACTCAGAGTGATTATTCCTCTCCCCCTTTCAAAAGAGACCAGACTCATGCATGTGCTATAAGTGGTTCAAGAATAGTGACCAATTTACTTTGGGTATGCAAATCACTTTAGTTTTTAGTTAAATGTGCCATAAGCTTAAGAGGTTAAGCTGGTGGAAGAATATGGCTTTTGGGTTTGGTGGTCTGTACAGCCCCAAGAGGGTAAAGGACATTTGGGGAGACAGAGTGATTTTCAAACCAATGCATTCTAATTCATTATCTGAGGACCAGTGAATCTGGGTGCAGTGAATATGGTCTTTAACATAAAACATCAGACCTCCCCCTTTCCTTCAGATCTATCTTTTCAGAGACACGGGAAGTCTAGGTTGGATTCTAAAAGCAGATGTATGATCTGGACACTGTTTGGGGTGACACTACATTATGTTTAAGTGTCCCCCTAAAAGGCCTTTTGACACTTTTTGTGTCCGCATTTCTGGTCCTACTAGTTAGTAGTGATGGACAATAACACAGTGTGCTACCCGCCGGTGCAGTTTCATGTGGAGTTGTGTTTGGGGAGGTGGAGGTCTTGCTGCCTGGGACTAGGAGCTACATTTGGAACGTTGAGATGTTTCGGTGATGTTGCCAGGTCGAGTGTAATAATAATAATAATAATAACTTTATCTGTATAGCACTTTTTATACAGAAGTTGCCGTTCAAAGTTCTTCACACCAGTGAAAAATACAGGCATAAGCGAGCATAAAAAGATAAAAAAGATAGAGAGGTAGCAAGGTAAGGTCAATCACAGTGTTTCACATTAGGATCATCATGTTTACTTTGTGCAGGTTCGCTTTTTTACAGTGTAGCTGACATCACATACAGATGTAACAAGTGCCTTGTTGCCTTGTATAGATAATTACACCCCATCACAAAATACACTTTAATACATTCCACTAATACTCCTAAACGTTTTATTTTATTGATTTGAGTTGATTTCATTCCTTTCGTTTTGTTTTATTGCACTTTTGGGAGTTAAGGCTTTTATTTTGAAATCGACACCCTTACATTTCCGGTCCTCCGGGACACGCATCTTGCCTGCTTTCCGGTGGTGAGTTAGTTCCACCTGGAGGTCCGTGGAGTGAGTACTACTCCTTATGTTCAGTGAAAGACTTCGGTCTAAAAGTTGTTAAATATTGTATGTTACATTCCTAAAACTGTGAAACGAGTTTGTAATGTAACTACTGTTGTTAATATGTACCTGTGCAGTTGTTTTGTGGGAGGTTTGACTGGGTAAAATGCACTTTAATAGCATGTAGGAAGTTTGCACACACGTGCACTGTTAACATGGTAGTTAATGGAATCACGTCTTTTCCCAATTGTAGCTCACGTGCTGCAGTGCAGATGTCGTGTTCCTAATGCTGGTGCATATTGTTGCCTTTGTAACCTAACAGGTATGTGTGTAAAGTAGCTCCCATGTGTCCGTTTTGTATTCAATTGTGTATATTTTTCCAATGTAACTATGTATTAAAATGTGTCATTCTTATGAGAGAGTTCCACCTGGAGGTCCGTGGACTCACGTGCTGCAGTG
Source organism: Notolepis coatsorum (assembly GCF_963971535.1). Lineage (NCBI taxonomy): Eukaryota > Metazoa > Chordata > Actinopteri > Aulopiformes > Paralepididae > Notolepis > Notolepis coatsorum. The sequence goes on from NC_140167.1 coordinate 203,959,602, forward strand.
CAGATGACTATTCCTAATGCTGGTGCATATTGTTGCCTTTGTAACCTAACAGGAGGGAAATAAAGTCCGTCAACAGTCATCCATGTCTGTCGTCCTTAACACAACGCCGTCAGAGAGTACACCCTACTACACCGGTCACACGTGGTGCCGTGACGACCTCGGACAACGGACAACGCTCGCCTGTCCACCGGGGACGCTGTCTGCACGCCGCTTCTTCATTCAACTGGCTGTGCTGAGTACAACGTCGAACGTTAACGTGTGCGCATAGGATAAGCGCATATGTGATATTGGTTGTTTTTGTTTGATAATAATATGCTATAGATTGTAATTGTAAATATTATTGTAATGATACAGTAATTGGAAACGACACTAGTTGTACAAGACCATTGTATTTTTTTTTCTTTTTCTTTCATCTGTTATGTATTGTGAATAGATAGCCTATGGTCTAATGTTCAAAGTTTGAGCAGTAACAAGTGTTGCTATCTAACACATGCCCACTGTAAATATAATTAGGAACTAATTTGTTTATATGGTTGGCTGGTAATGAGATATATATATATATATTATTTTTTTTCCCCCCATCTGTTCTGGTAAATTGTGAATGGATAGCCATACAGTAGCCTACATGTATTCGTGTGTAGTCTAGTGTTTAAAGTCTGAGCAGTAACAAGCGGCCATTTAACACATTCACACATACTTTTCTTTTGTTTATAGCCCTCTAAAGCATTTTTATTTTTAATTCTTGAACATGTCTGAAGCAGGACCACCAGATCTGGAGATGGTGGGTATGATGCCTGTATATGGCAGGGGTCAGTCAGCTCTTATGTGTGGGAGGGGAAGACCTGTGGAACTGAGTCAGTCTACAGTTCGCCAGTCAGTGTTTGAAGCAGTGGGGCCAGTGGCCACATCTACTCCAATCACGCATGGCAATGATGCAGCCCCGCAACTCGCTAGGTCAGAGGATTTAGGCAGCCTCGTCACAGACCTTGCCATACAGATAGGAGAACAAATTGCATCTACTCTGTATGCCATGCACCAGACCAGTTATCAGCCCCAGGTCCCCGCCCCTGAGCCCCAGGTCCCCGCCCCTGAGCCCAAGGTCCCCGCACCCCAACCACAATGTTTTTCTGGGTGTGCAGACATGTCAAGGATGAAAGTGATAGTGCAGGCGGAGACTAAACCACCTCCGTTCTTCAGAGGTGATCGCACTGAGCCAGTCTCCATACATGAGTGGGAAGACATGATGCTAGTGTATCTGTCTAGAGCGAGTTGTAAAACCGACAGAGAATTGTGTGATCTAGTGATGGGCAGGTTGACTGGTAAAGCTAGAGACATAGTGAAGGTGTCACTGCGTAGCCGGCCTGAGTTGTCTGCCAATATGACCCCTGCAGCTGTGTTTGACATTTTAAAGCGTAACTTCAGCGAGCTGACATACTCCAGTATGCCCATGGCCGACTTCTATGCCATGGTTCCCAGGCCTAGTGAGGGAGTGATGGATTACTGGGTCCGGCTGAATAAAGCAATCGATGTTGCAGATGAGTGTCTACGTCGCCGGGGTCGGTGTGTTGATGATGCGAGCGCCGAGGTCGTGATGATGTTGATCACGCACTGCCCAGATCCCAGTCTAGCTATGTCCTTCCAGCTGAAGCCTGTGGAGCAGTGGACTGCAGCTGAGGTCCAGGAGCGTCTAGATGGTTACCAGAGAGACCAAAGGAGATCCAGTTCACGGGCACAGCAGGTTAACATCTCGGCATGCAGTCAGAGCCCCATGGCTGGTGGCCCATCCCCTCCTGTCCTGTATGGTGGGGCCCAGCAGTCTTCTGTTGTTGTGCAGTCACAGCAGCCTCCCTCTTTTGGCTCTTCTCATGAACAGCTTAGTGAGCCCCACAGGGTCTTAGCCGCAGCGCAGGCCCTCAGCCCTCCTACACCCATCTTAATGACTCCTGCCCCAGCGAGTCCCCCCTCTGTAGACCCTGGCCTTCATCAGGTGGTTGACTTGTTAGACCGTGTGCTCTCACTGTGTTCGGCCTCGCTGGCCCCAGCAGTACAGGCTCAGCCTGGTCAGCCGTCTCGCTCCCACATCCAGCCAAGTAATGGGCAGACGTACCACTCACGCAACCAGGCCAGACCGAGTCAGCAGAGTTACTCGCGCAACCAGGCCAGACCAAGTCAGCAGGGTTATTCGCGCAACCAGGCCAGACCGAATCAGCAGAGTTACCCGCACAACCAGCACGACCCATGCGAAGTGTGTCAAGACAGCAGGCATAACACTTATCAACACTGTATGCTCTATCGGCTGTGCCACCGCTGTTTCCGCCCTGGTCACTATGAGGACTCATGCCCTGGCATCTCCCAGCCATCAGCTGGATCAGCATCTCCCTCCAACAGACCCGCTCAGACCCATCCTGTCAATGCTGCCCCTTTAAACTAGCCAGCCCATGCAATGAGAGGGATAGTATGGGCAAAGTGAATGAAACCCTCGAGAGAGAACCAGACTTAGAAGCCATCTATGTAAACAGCTGCAGATTACTTCCAGAAAACGAAACAGCCATCTTTGTTGGGTCACAGAGAGTGAACGGAGCTAGTGAACTGTTTTATGCTCCAGTGTTAGTCAGTGACAAGTACACATTGAGGGGGATGTTGGATTCTGGTAGTATGTCATGCACGCTCAGTGAGGAGGGTGAACAAAAGTTACAAACCGCTGGTGTTCTCCCTCGTGTCCAGCCGGCACCTGTGAATGTGGTGCTGGTTGGTTGTGGTGGCTTGACTACTCGACCAAAGTGTGTCTATGATTTGGAGATTGAAGTTTGTGGGTCAAAATTTGTGGTTCCTACGTTGGTTGTGCCAGGTCAGAGAGACGAGTTTATAATTGGCACTAATGTAATCAAGTCCGTTCTCCAAAGGCTGAAGTCGACTGAAAAGTACTGGGAGCTTGTGTCCTGCAGAAACAGAGACCCTGAGTGTGAGAAGTTCCTTGAGCTCTTAAGCTGCACCTCCCGCTGGTCGGGCCCAGACCCGCCCGGGGTGATAGGCACAGTGAAGCTATGCCAGGCGGTTACCCTCCTCCCTCAGCAGGAGTATCTAGTGTGGGGGAAGCTACCAGCCAGTGCACATGTGTCTCCTGGGAGTACAGTCATTGTGGAGCCCACCTCAGCGAGGTCGGCCCCTCGCAACATCATAGTGGGGAGAGTGGTGACTCCCATGTGGGGCGACCGCTGGGTCCCCATGAAGGTCTTGAACCCGACACAGAGCCCCATCACGCTCCGTCGTAATGCCAAACTGGCTGATGTCTCACCTTGTCTTGCTGTTGAAGATCTGTCCATCACTCAGGGCCTGTGTCAGCAGCAGTCTGGTGTCTCCAGCTCCTCCGCCTCTCCTGGCTCCTCGTTAGATGCTGAGCAGATGTTGGCCGACTGTGGACTGGAGGACGTGAACATCAAGTCATGTGAGGTGTCTCCTGATGGGAAGAAGAGGCTAGCTGACCTACTGGTGACGTATCAAGATGTCTTCTCCAAGGACAAGCTGGACTGTGGAGAGGTCAAAGACTTTGTGCACCGTATCCACCTCTCGGACGACCGTCCGTTCTGCCTGCCCTTTAGGCGTGTCCCCCCAGCTGACTATCACAAACTGAGAGAGGTGTTGACTGAGATGGAGGTGAAGGGGATAATCTCCAAGTCGATGAGCGAGTATGCCTCACCTCTGGTCATGGTGTGGAAGAAGAATGGAGACCTCAGGATCTGTACGGATTTCCGCTGGCTCAACGCAAAGACCGTCAAAGATGCTCATCCGTTGCCCCATCAGTCCGACTGCCTTGCTGCCCTTGGTGGGAACGCTTTCTTTAGCACCATGGATCTGACCTCAGGGTTCTACAACGTCCCTCTCCATGTGTCTGACCGGCGGTACACTGCCTTCACAACACCACTGGGCTTGTACGAGTACAACAGACTCCCGCAAGGCCTGTGCAACAGTCCGGCATCTTTCATGCGTATGATGCTCGGCATCTTTGGCGACCTCAACTACTCCAGCCTCTTGTGCTACTTGGACGACCTGCTGGTGTTTGCGCCGTCTGAGGAGGAGGCGTTGAAGCGATTGGAGGTGGTCTTCTGCAGACTCAGAGTGAACAACCTCAAGCTCGCACAGAAGAAATGTAACTTCTTACAGAGGTCGGTCAGGTTCCTGGGTCATGTGGTCGATGCCAGTGGAGTCTCTGTCGACCAAGAGAAGGTCTCTGTCATCTCTGGCTTCCAGAGAGAGGATCTGATGGAGTCGGATGGCCGCACTCCCGCTCAGAAGAGAGTGAGATCCTTCCTCGGCATGGTGTTGTATTACCAAAATTTCATACATGGCTGCTCCAGTATAGCCAAGCCCCTCTTTGCCTTGACAGCTGGCCAGAAGAGAAAAGGGAAGACCAGTGCTGGTCGTACGAGAGCCGGTACGTTCCGGAAGCTGACTCCTGAGGACTGGACTCCCGCCTGTGAGACTGCGTTTGAGGAGCTCAAGAGGGCGCTCGTCGAATGTGTAGTGCTGGCTCACCCGGACTTTGAGAGGCCGTTCATCCTCTCCACTGACGCGTCGTTGGACGGTATTGGAGCAGTGCTCTCTCAAGTCCCTGTCGGGGAGGGGAAGGCCAGACCAATCGCCTTTGCGAGCAAGTCGCTCAGCCGCAGTCAAGCGAACTATCCTGCCCACAGACTGGAGTTCCTGGCCCTCAAATGGTCAGTGTGTGACAAATTCAGTCACTGGCTCAAGGGTCACAAGTTCACTGTGTGGACTGATAATAATCCACTCACGTACATCATGACCAAGCCTAAACTTGACGCATGCGAGCAGCGCTGGGTGTCCAAGCTGGCCCCTTACTGCTTCGACATCAAGCATGTGCCTGGGAGGCTGAATACAGTGGCCGATGCGCTGAGCAGAGATCCCTTCGTGAGGCCGCTCAGCCGGCGTCTCTTGACCGAGCCTTACTCTGCTCTTCTGGAGCAAGTGTGTGATGTGGAGAACAGGGGGGTGCAGGATATCTTCCGTCTGACATGCCAGCCCCAAGCTCTAGTGACCCCTTCTGGGTGTGCGGTTGCTGATGTGTCCATGTCGGCGGATGAGACCTCCACGGTGCTTTCCTCCCAGGAAGACTGGGACTCTGCGCCAAGACACAGGGCAGTATCTATGGCGGGTCACCTGTCCACTGTTGTCACTGCCGACCACGACGCAGTCTCCTCCTTGTCGTTGGCCGATCTGCAGGCCCGCCAGCGAAAAGACGCCACCGTCTCCAGAGTCATCTTTTACGTTGAAAGGGGCCGCAGACCCTCCAGACGCGAGCGCTGCTATGAAGATCAGCCCGCCTTGAGGATGCTGAAGCAGTGGGAGAGGCTCGCTATGCAGAACGGCATATTGTACAGGGTTACGAAGGACCACATGACCAGGCACAAGAGGTTCCAGTATGTTCTGCCTGAGTCCTTGAAGTCGGAGGCGCTGTCTGGAGTGCATGACTTGGCTGGTCACCAAGGTCAACCTAGGACGCTGTCTCTCGTACGTCAGCGTTTCTACTGGTATGACATGGAGAAGGATGTGCGGGGCCATGTGAGGAACTGTCCCAGATGCGTACTCAGCAAGACTCCAGAGCCGGCGGCCAGAGCCCCTCTGGAGAGCATAATAACCTCTGCACCACTGGAGCTGGTGTGCATCGACTTCTGGTCAGCTGAAGATAAGAACAACAAGTCTGTGGATGTTCTGGTCATAACTGACCACTTTACAAAGCTGGCCCACGCCTTCCCCTGCAAAGACCAAACCGCGAAGAAGGTTGCTAAAAAGCTGTGGGACAACTATTTCTGTGTGTATGGCTTCCCACAGCGCCTGCATTCGGACCAAGGAGCGAACTTCCAGAGTGAGTTGATGGCGGAGCTGCTGGAGTTAGCAGGGGTCACGCAGTCCCGGACCACTCCGTATCACCCTATGGGGAATGGTGGCACTGAGAGATTCAATCGGACCCTGGGTGGAATGCTGCGCTCCCTGCCATCGGAGTCTAAGCACAGATGGCCCCAGATGGTCCAGAGCCTGACCTTCGCCTACAATTGTACACAGCATGAGACGACTGGCTTTGCCCCCTTTTACCTGATGTTCGGGAGGGTCCCGCGTCTGCCAGTTGATCTGCTGTTTAAGAATGTGCTCCAGGACGAGGTGGTCTGTGACTATGATGCCTATGTGAAGTCCCTGGCGGCCGATCTCCAGTCTGCTATGCTGTTGGCCCAGAGGCACACCTCAGTGGAACAGGGGCATCAGGCTGACCAGTACAACAAAAAGATGAAGGGCTTGCCCCTCTCGGTGGGTGATCGGGTCCTGGTGGCGAACAAGGGCGCCAGAGGGAAGCGGAAGCTGGCGGACAAATGGGAGCCGGACGTCTACACCGTCATCGCTTCCAGACCACAGTGCCACATATATCGGATCAGAGACCGGACTGGGCGGGAGAAGACAGTCCACAGAAACCTCCTGCTTCAGGTCAACTTCCTCCCCTTGGACGGGTCATTTGATGATGAGGGTCTAGCCGCGGACAGCGACACCTGTGCGCCTGGTGAAGCCTCCCTCTCAGTCATGCCTGGGGCTAGTGCCTCAGACACGGACGGTGTGGCGGCAGAGCCTTCCAGGGGAGATGGACCTGATGGGGGTCGCACCGCATCATGGGTGCAAGAGGAAGCCTCCCTCTCAGACATGCCTGAAGCTAGCGCCTCAGACGTGGACAGTGTGGCAGCAGAGCCTTCCATGGGAGATGGGGATCGCACCGCATCATGGGTGCAAGAGCAGTCTTCAGTGGAGAGTGAGGATGACGGGCTACGTCCGTATTCCCCCCAGGGGATGTCCCCTGCTCTGAGTGAGCTTCCAGTGGCAAGTGCCGCCAGTCCCCCACTGTTGCTTGCTCCACCGAGTTCCCCCCCTGCTGTAGTCCAGCATGATGACAGTGTTGTGTCCACACAACCAGGGCGTACTCCTGAGCTAATGAGTGTCAGTGTGCCTGGTCAGAGCCAGGGTCCACAGACCACTGAACACTACACGTCCAGGTTCGGTAGGGTCATCAAGCCAGTCTTTCGGCTGATAGAGACAATGGTCCAACTTGAGAGTATGATGGGCTTCGAGCCACAAGCCTCTATCAAACGTGTGTGAGGTTAGCTGCAGTGTTGTGTATAGCGCTTACAGCCTGATACAGTGTCCTTTGTGGTGATAAGGAGTAACAGTTTTATTTATGTGTATGTGCCCTCGTCATGGTATGGTCAAGTGTAGCTGGATGGTGTATAAGGCACCGTCGTTATCCCTGGAGGTATGGTGGGAGTTGGCCACTCCTAGTGCCCTCCTGGCCTTTTATTAGGTGACAGGTATCGTTGGATTGTTCCGCAGTGTGTGGTTCTCATAGTAAGCTTGTGACTAGTGTGACACGAGGTAGGCACAGTTTTATTTTCTTCGATGTAGGTGTAATTCTGTGGGGTGAATGTAACAAGTGCCTTGTTGCCTTGTATAGATAATTACACCCCATCACAAAATACACTTTAATACATTCCACTAATACTCCTAAACGTTTTATTTTATTGATTTGAGTTGATTTCATTCCTTTCGTTTTGTTTTATTGCACTTTTGGGAGTTAAGGCTTTTATTTTGAAATCGACACCCTTACATTTCCGGTCCTCCGGGACACGCATCTTGCCTGCTTTCCGGTGGTGAGTTAGTTCCACCTGGAGGTCCGTGGAGTGAGTACTACTCCTTATGTTCAGTGAAAGACTTCGGTCTAAAAGTTGTTAAATATTGTATGTTACATTCCTAAAACTGTGAAACGAGTTTGTAATGTAACTACTGTTGTTAATATGTACCTGTGCAGTTGTTTTGTGGGAGGTTTGACTGGGTAAAATGCACTTTAATAGCATGTAGGAAGTTTGCACACACGTGCACTGTTAACATGGTAGTTAATGGAATCACGTCTTTTCCCAATTGTAGCTCACGTGCTGCAGTGCAGATGTCGTGTTCCTAATGCTGGTGCATATTGTTGCCTTTGTAACCTAACAGGTATGTGTGTACAGTAGCTCCCATGTGTCCGTTTTGTATTCAATTGTGTATATTTTTCCAATGTAACTATGTATTAAAATGTGTCATTCTTATGAGAGAGTTCCACCTGGAGGTCCGTGGACTCACGTGCTGCAGTGCAGATGACTATTCCTAATGCTGGTGCATATTGTTGCCTTTGTAACCTAACAGGAGGGAAATAAAGTCCGTCAACAGTCATCCATGTCTGTCGTCCTTAACACAACGCCGTCAGAGAGTACACCCTACTACACCGGTCACACGTGGTGCCGTGACGACCTCGGACAACGGACAACGCTCGCCTGTCCACCGGGGACGCTGTCTGCACGCCGCTTCTTCATTCAACTGGCTGTGCTGAGTACAACGTCGAACGTTAACGTGTGCGCATAGGATAAGCGCATATGTGATATTGGTTGTTTTTGTTTGATAATAATATGCTATAGATTGTAATTGTAAATATTATTGTAATGATACAGTAATTGGAAACGACACTAGTTGTACAAGACCATTGTATTTTTTTTTCTTTTTCTTTCATCTGTTATGTATTGTGAATAGATAGCCTATGGTCTAATGTTCAAAGTTTGAGCAGTAACAAGTGTTGCTATCTAACACATGCCCACTGTAAATATAATTAGGAACTAATTTGTTTATATGGTTGGCTGGTAATGAGATATATATATATATATTATTTTTTTTTCCCCCATCTGTTCTGGTAAATTGTGAATGGATAGCCATACAGTAGCCTACATGTATTCGTGTGTAGTCTAGTGTTTAAAGTCTGAGCAGTAACAAGCGGCCATTTAACACATTCACACATACTTTTCTTTTGTTTATAGCCCTCTAAAGCATTTTTATTTTTAATTCTTGAACATGTCTGAAGCAGGACCACCAGATCTGGAGATGGTGGGTATGATGCCTGTATATGGCAGGGGTCAGTCAGCTCTTATGTGTGGGAGGGGAAGACCTGTGGAACTGAGTCAGTCTACAGTTCGCCAGTCAGTGTTTGAAGCAGTGGGGCCAGTGGCCACATCTACTCCAATCACGCATGGCAATGATGCAGCCCCGCAACTCGCTAGGTCAGAGGATTTAGGCAGCCTCGTCACAGACCTTGCCATACAGATAGGAGAACAAATTGCATCTACTCTGTATGCCATGCACCAGACCAGTTATCAGCCCCAGGTCCCCGCCCCTGAGCCCCAGGTCCCCGCCCCTGAGCCCAAGGTCCCCGCACCCCAACCACAATGTTTTTCTGGGTGTGCAGACATGTCAAGGATGAAAGTGATAGTGCAGGCGGAGACTAAACCACCTCCGTTCTTCAGAGGTGATCGCACTGAGCCAGTCTCCATACATGAGTGGGAAGACATGATGCTAGTGTATCTGTCTAGAGCGAGTTGTAAAACCGACAGAGAATTGTGTGATCTAGTGATGGGCAGGTTGACTGGTAAAGCTAGAGACATAGTGAAGGTGTCACTGCGTAGCCGGCCTGAGTTGTCTGCCAATATGACCCCTGCAGCTGTGTTTGACATTTTAAAGCGTAACTTCAGCGAGCTGACATACTCCAGTATGCCCATGGCCGACTTCTATGCCATGGTTCCCAGGCCTAGTGAGGGAGTGATGGATTACTGGGTCCGGCTGAATAAAGCAATCGATGTTGCAGATGAGTGTCTACGTCGCCGGGGTCGGTGTGTTGATGATGCGAGCGCCGAGGTCGTGATGATGTTGATCACGCACTGCCCAGATCCCAGTCTAGCTATGTCCTTCCAGCTGAAGCCTGTGGAGCAGTGGACTGCAGCTGAGGTCCAGGAGCGTCTAGATGGTTACCAGAGAGACCAAAGGAGATCCAGTTCACGGGCACAGCAGGTTAACATCTCGGCATGCAGTCAGAGCCCCATGGCTGGTGGCCCATCCCCTCCTGTCCTGTATGGTGGGGCCCAGCAGTCTTCTGTTGTTGTGCAGTCACAGCAGCCTCCCTCTTTTGGCTCTTCTCATGAACAGCTTAGTGAGCCCCACAGGGTCTTAGCCGCAGCGCAGGCCCTCAGCCCTCCTACACCCATCTTAATGACTCCTGCCCCAGCGAGTCCCCCCTCTGTAGACCCTGGCCTTCATCAGGTGGTTGACTTGTTAGACCGTGTGCTCTCACTGTGTTCGGCCTCGCTGGCCCCAGCAGTACAGGCTCAGCCTGGTCAGCCGTCTCGCTCCCACATCCAGCCAAGTAATGGGCAGACGTACCACTCACGCAACCAGGCCAGACCGAGTCAGCAGAGTTACTCGCGCAACCAGGCCAGACCAAGTCAGCAGGGTTATTCGCGCAACCAGGCCAGACCGAATCAGCAGAGTTACCCGCACAACCAGCACGACCCATGCGAAGTGTGTCAAGACAGCAGGCATAACACTTATCAACACTGTATGCTCTATCGGCTGTGCCACCGCTGTTTCCGCCCTGGTCACTATGAGGACTCATGCCCTGGCATCTCCCAGCCATCAGCTGGATCAGCATCTCCCTCCAACAGACCCGCTCAGACCCATCCTGTCAATGCTGCCCCTTTAAACTAGCCAGCCCATGCAATGAGAGGGATAGTATGGGCAAAGTGAATGAAACCCTCGAGAGAGAACCAGACTTAGAAGCCATCTATGTAAACAGCTGCAGATTACTTCCAGAAAACGAAACAGCCATCTTTGTTGGGTCACAGAGAGTGAACGGAGCTAGTGAACTGTTTTATGCTCCAGTGTTAGTCAGTGACAAGTACACATTGAGGGGGATGTTGGATTCTGGTAGTATGTCATGCACGCTCAGTGAGGAGGGTGAACAAAAGTTACAAACCGCTGGTGTTCTCCCTCGTGTCCAGCCGGCACCTGTGAATGTGGTGCTGGTTGGTTGTGGTGGCTTGACTACTCGACCAAAGTGTGTCTATGATTTGGAGATTGAAGTTTGTGGGTCAAAATTTGTGGTTCCTACGTTGGTTGTGCCAGGTCAGAGAGACGAGTTTATAATTGGCACTAATGTAATCAAGTCCGTTCTCCAAAGGCTGAAGTCGACTGAAAAGTACTGGGAGCTTGTGTCCTGCAGAAACAGAGACCCTGAGTGTGAGAAGTTCCTTGAGCTCTTAAGCTGCACCTCCCGCTGGTCGGGCCCAGACCCGCCCGGGGTGATAGGCACAGTGAAGCTATGCCAGGCGGTTACCCTCCTCCCTCAGCAGGAGTATCTAGTGTGGGGGAAGCTACCAGCCAGTGCACATGTGTCTCCTGGGAGTACAGTCATTGTGGAGCCCACCTCAGCGAGGTCGGCCCCTCGCAACATCATAGTGGGGAGAGTGGTGACTCCCATGTGGGGCGACCGCTGGGTCCCCATGAAGGTCTTGAACCCGACACAGAGCCCCATCACGCTCCGTCGTAATGCCAAACTGGCTGATGTCTCACCTTGTCTTGCTGTTGAAGATCTGTCCATCACTCAGGGCCTGTGTCAGCAGCAGTCTGGTGTCTCCAGCTCCTCCGCCTCTCCTGGCTCCTCGTTAGATGCTGAGCAGATGTTGGCCGACTGTGGACTGGAGGACGTGAACATCAAGTCATGTGAGGTGTCTCCTGATGGGAAGAAGAGGCTAGCTGACCTACTGGTGACGTATCAAGATGTCTTCTCCAAGGACAAGCTGGACTGTGGAGAGGTCAAAGACTTTGTGCACCGTATCCACCTCTCGGACGACCGTCCGTTCTGCCTGCCCTTTAGGCGTGTCCCCCCAGCTGACTATCACAAACTGAGAGAGGTGTTGACTGAGATGGAGGTGAAGGGGATAATCTCCAAGTCGATGAGCGAGTATGCCTCACCTCTGGTCATGGTGTGGAAGAAGAATGGAGACCTCAGGATCTGTACGGATTTCCGCTGGCTCAACGCAAAGACCGTCAAAGATGCTCATCCGTTGCCCCATCAGTCCGACTGCCTTGCTGCCCTTGGTGGGAACGCTTTCTTTAGCACCATGGATCTGACCTCAGGGTTCTACAACGTCCCTCTCCATGTGTCTGACCGGCGGTACACTGCCTTCACAACACCACTGGGCTTGTACGAGTACAACAGACTCCCGCAAGGCCTGTGCAACAGTCCGGCATCTTTCATGCGTATGATGCTCGGCATCTTTGGCGACCTCAACTACTCCAGCCTCTTGTGCTACTTGGACGACCTGCTGGTGTTTGCGCCGTCTGAGGAGGAGGCGTTGAAGCGATTGGAGGTGGTCTTCTGCAGACTCAGAGTGAACAACCTCAAGCTCGCACAGAAGAAATGTAACTTCTTACAGAGGTCGGTCAGGTTCCTGGGTCATGTGGTCGATGCCAGTGGAGTCTCTGTCGACCAAGAGAAGGTCTCTGTCATCTCTGGCTTCCAGAGAGAGGATCTGATGGAGTCGGATGGCCGCACTCCCGCTCAGAAGAGAGTGAGATCCTTCCTCGGCATGGTGTTGTATTACCAAAATTTCATACATGGCTGCTCCAGTATAGCCAAGCCCCTCTTTGCCTTGACAGCTGGCCAGAAGAGAAAAGGGAAGACCAGTGCTGGTCGTACGAGAGCCGGTACGTTCCGGAAGCTGACTCCTGAGGACTGGACTCCCGCCTGTGAGACTGCGTTTGAGGAGCTCAAGAGGGCGCTCGTCGAATGTGTAGTGCTGGCTCACCCGGACTTTGAGAGGCCGTTCATCCTCTCCACTGACGCGTCGTTGGACGGTATTGGAGCAGTGCTCTCTCAAGTCCCTGTCGGGGAGGGGAAGGCCAGACCAATCGCCTTTGCGAGCAAGTCGCTCAGCCGCAGTCAAGCGAACTATCCTGCCCACAGACTGGAGTTCCTGGCCCTCAAATGGTCAGTGTGTGACAAATTCAGTCACTGGCTCAAGGGTCACAAGTTCACTGTGTGGACTGATAATAATCCACTCACGTACATCATGACCAAGCCTAAACTTGACGCATGCGAGCAGCGCTGGGTGTCCAAGCTGGCCCCTTACTGCTTCGACATCAAGCATGTGCCTGGGAGGCTGAATACAGTGGCCGATGCGCTGAGCAGAGATCCCTTCGTGAGGCCGCTCAGCCGGCGTCTCTTGACCGAGCCTTACTCTGCTCTTCTGGAGCAAGTGTGTGATGTGGAGAACAGGGGGGTGCAGGATATCTTCCGTCTGACATGCCAGCCCCAAGCTCTAGTGACCCCTTCTGGGTGTGCGGTTGCTGATGTGTCCATGTCGGCGGATGAGACCTCCACGGTGCTTTCCTCCCAGGAAGACTGGGACTCTGCGCCAAGACACAGGGCAGTATCTATGGCGGGTCACCTGTCCACTGTTGTCACTGCCGACCACGACGCAGTCTCCTCCTTGTCGTTGGCCGATCTGCAGGCCCGCCAGCGAAAAGACGCCACCGTCTCCAGAGTCATCTTTTACGTTGAAAGGGGCCGCAGACCCTCCAGACGCGAGCGCTGCTATGAAGATCAGCCCGCCTTGAGGATGCTGAAGCAGTGGGAGAGGCTCGCTATGCAGAACGGCATATTGTACAGGGTTACGAAGGACCACATGACCAGGCACAAGAGGTTCCAGTATGTTCTGCCTGAGTCCTTGAAGTCGGAGGCGCTGTCTGGAGTGCATGACTTGGCTGGTCACCAAGGTCAACCTAGGACGCTGTCTCTCGTACGTCAGCGTTTCTACTGGTATGACATGGAGAAGGATGTGCGGGGCCATGTGAGGAACTGTCCCAGATGCGTACTCAGCAAGACTCCAGAGCCGGCGGCCAGAGCCCCTCTGGAGAGCATAATAACCTCTGCACCACTGGAGCTGGTGTGCATCGACTTCTGGTCAGCTGAAGATAAGAACAACAAGTCTGTGGATGTTCTGGTCATAACTGACCACTTTACAAAGCTGGCCCACGCCTTCCCCTGCAAAGACCAAACCGCGAAGAAGGTTGCTAAAAAGCTGTGGGACAACTATTTCTGTGTGTATGGCTTCCCACAGCGCCTGCATTCGGACCAAGGAGCGAACTTCCAGAGTGAGTTGATGGCGGAGCTGCTGGAGTTAGCAGGGGTCACGCAGTCCCGGACCACTCCGTATCACCCTATGGGGAATGGTGGCACTGAGAGATTCAATCGGACCCTGGGTGGAATGCTGCGCTCCCTGCCATCGGAGTCTAAGCACAGATGGCCCCAGATGGTCCAGAGCCTGACCTTCGCCTACAATTGTACACAGCATGAGACGACTGGCTTTGCCCCCTTTTACCTGATGTTCGGGAGGGTCCCGCGTCTGCCAGTTGATCTGCTGTTTAAGAATGTGCTCCAGGACGAGGTGGTCTGTGACTATGATGCCTATGTGAAGTCCCTGGCGGCCGATCTCCAGTCTGCTATGCTGTTGGCCCAGAGGCACACCTCAGTGGAACAGGGGCATCAGGCTGACCAGTACAACAAAAAGATGAAGGGCTTGCCCCTCTCGGTGGGTGATCGGGTCCTGGTGGCGAACAAGGGCGCCAGAGGGAAGCGGAAGCTGGCGGACAAATGGGAGCCGGACGTCTACACCGTCATCGCTTCCAGACCACAGTGCCACATATATCGGATCAGAGACCGGACTGGGCGGGAGAAGACAGTCCACAGAAACCTCCTGCTTCAGGTCAACTTCCTCCCCTTGGACGGGTCATTTGATGATGAGGGTCTAGCCGCGGACAGCGACACCTGTGCGCCTGGTGAAGCCTCCCTCTCAGTCATGCCTGGGGCTAGTGCCTCAGACACGGACGGTGTGGCGGCAGAGCCTTCCAGGGGAGATGGACCTGATGGGGGTCGCACCGCATCATGGGTGCAAGAGGAAGCCTCCCTCTCAGACATGCCTGAAGCTAGCGCCTCAGACGTGGACAGTGTGGCAGCAGAGCCTTCCATGGGAGATGGGGATCGCACCGCATCATGGGTGCAAGAGCAGTCTTCAGTGGAGAGTGAGGATGACGGGCTACGTCCGTATTCCCCCCAGGGGATGTCCCCTGCTCTGAGTGAGCTTCCAGTGGCAAGTGCCGCCAGTCCCCCACTGTTGCTTGCTCCACCGAGTTCCCCCCCTGCTGTAGTCCAGCATGATGACAGTGTTGTGTCCACACAACCAGGGCGTACTCCTGAGCTAATGAGTGTCAGTGTGCCTGGTCAGAGCCAGGGTCCACAGACCACTGAACACTACACGTCCAGGTTCGGTAGGGTCATCAAGCCAGTCTTTCGGCTGATAGAGACAATGGTCCAACTTGAGAGTATGATGGGCTTCGAGCCACAAGCCTCTATCAAACGTGTGTGAGGTTAGCTGCAGTGTTGTGTATAGCGCTTACAGCCTGATACAGTGTCCTTTGTGGTGATAAGGAGTAACAGTTTTATTTATGTGTATGTGCCCTCGTCATGGTATGGTCAAGTGTAGCTGGATGGTGTATAAGGCACCGTCGTTATCCCTGGAGGTATGGTGGGAGTTGGCCACTCCTAGTGCCCTCCTGGCCTTTTATTAGGTGACAGGTATCGTTGGATTGTTCCGCAGTGTGTGGTTCTCATAGTAAGCTTGTGACTAGTGTGACACGAGGTAGGCACAGTTTTATTTTCTTCGATGTAGGTGTAATTCTGTGGGGTGAATGTAACAAGTGCCTTGTTGCCTTGTATAGATAATTACACCCCATCACAAAATACACTTTAATACATTCCACTAATACTCCTAAACGTTTTATTTTATTGATTTGAGTTGATTTCATTCCTTTCGTTTTGTTTTATTGCACTTTTGGGAGTTAAGGCTTTTATTTTGAAATCGACACCCTTACATTTCCGGTCCTCCGGGACACGCATCTTGCCTGCTTTCCGGTGGTGAGTTAGTTCCACCTGGAGGTCCGTGGAGTGAGTACTACTCCTTATGTTCAGTGAAAGACTTCGGTCTAAAAGTTGTTAAATATTGTATGTTACATTCCTAAAACTGTGAAACGAGTTTGTAATGTAACTACTGTTGTTAATATGTACCTGTGCAGTTGTTTTGTGGGAGGTTTGACTGGGTAAAATGCACTTTAATAGCATGTAGGAAGTTTGCACACACGTGCACTGTTAACATGGTAGTTAATGGAATCACGTCTTTTCCCAATTGTAGCTCACGTGCTGCAGTGCAGATGTCGTGTTCCTAATGCTGGTGCATATTGTTGCCTTTGTAACCTAACAGGTATGTGTGTACAGTAGCTCCCATGTGTCCGTTTTGTATTCAATTGTGTATATTTTTCCAATGTAACTATGTATTAAAATGTGTCATTCTTATGAGAGAGTTCCACCTGGAGGTCCGTGGACTCACGTGCTGCAGTGCAGATGACTATTCCTAATGCTGGTGCATATTGTTGCCTTTGTAACCTAACAGGAGGGAAATAAAGTCCGTCAACAGTCTGTCGTCCTTAACACAACGCCGTCAGAGAGTACACCCTACTACACCGGTCACACAGATACAGTGTAGCTGACATCACATACAGATACAGTGTAGCTGACATCACATACAGATACATGTAGATGACATCACATACAGATACAGTGTAGATGACATCACATACAGATACAGTGTAGATGACATCACATACGGAAACAGTGTAGCTGACATCACATACAGATACAGTGTAGCTGACATCACATACAGATACAGTGTAGCTGACATGACATACAGATACATGTAGATCAGTGGAGGTTTCTCTATGACAACACGTGAAACACAAATTCACTCATAATTCATAATTATTATTAATTTACATATATATATATATATTTTTTTTTAATTATTATTATTTTTATAATTTTTTTATTAGAAACGTTTTTCTCTGTAAAAAGAAAAAATGCCAGTGAATATTTTTTTCTTCAAAAATGGCCAAAATTGACAGCGCTGATTTGATTGACAGCCTGCACTGCAGTAATGACTGCAGTAAATATTTGTGCAGAATAACTGCACAGGTTGACCCAGGATTAAATAAATAATAAATAATAGCCAATCAAAATAGGCTATTAACGTCATCTAAGCACGGTCCGTGCATTTAAACTCTTGCCATTGAATGGGGGATTAAATGATTGACAGCCTTGACATCCAATCAGAGTATGGCTCCTACTCTGCAGATCTGTAGCTACACAGAGGTTGAATGATTGACAGCCTTGACATCCAATCAGAGTATGGCTCCTACTCTGCAGCTCTGTAGCTACACGGCTGTTTCTCCCCTTGCGGGATTGATTGATTGATTGAACATTTTATTAACAGAGCAGCCACGTTCGAAACCTCTATATTAGTGTATCTAACATTTAGCACTTTAATAGAAACTTATTTTTCGCCGGCGGGACATTTACTGAGGACCAGCACAACACACCTGTGGATATTATGATTTAACAAGTCTATCTGTCCAGGAGGATGACAACATTATTGCAGGTACTGTAAGCAGGCAGCCTAGCAGTTTCTAGCTTGGATGCTAACTAACGTAATTAAGCTGGTCATGGTTCATGGTGAGCTGTTTGTGTTATAACGAGACAGCAAATTAATGAATGAATGAAAACTTTATTTGGGTGAATCGCTTGGGTGACTGTCTGAGTCCCGAAAATGGAACGTGTGTCACGCATCAACAGAACAATGTTTAGTGGATTTCGACAGCATCCTCACGCAAATGAAGGATCGATTAGATCACAAAAGACTGCTGTTTGTTGCATTGTTCAATGACCTCCTCGGCAGAGGAGGTCATTGAACGTTTCATCAGAAAAGAGCGAAGGATGGATTTCATTTACAAGGAGCGACAGGGACACTATTTCCTCCTAAGAAGTAACGTCGTCAATGGTGAGTGAAATTATTTTTTTTTATATTTAGTAGCTGTGTGGGGCGGGTCTGTGTTGAATATGATTTAATTGGCTGTATTTTACTGCGTTGGTATGCGTTCTGCCTTTCTGTGGGTAACAATCTATTTTGGTCCGCCGTGGCCCCCTCCCTCCCTCCCTCCTCCTCCTCCTCCTCCTCCTCCTCCTCCTCCTCCTCTCCTCTCCTCTCCTCTCCTCTCCTCTCCTCTCCTCTCCTCTCCTCTCCTCTTCTCTCCCTCTCCTCTCCTCTCCTCTCCTCTCCTCTCCTCTCCTTAATCAGAGTTTCCAACGCTATAGGTCTATATGACAGACGTTGTACTCTTAAACAGTAATGTATATTTGTAGATCTGGTATGTCATAAATGTCTGGATGTAGCAGTACTGTCTATATCTCTGTATGTCATATATAGATGTAGCAGTACTGTCTATCTGTATGTCATGTTATGATGAATTGAAAATGGGGGACCCTGATGTAAACAAGATGAAAGTCTTTCTCTGGTCTGCATCCCCTTAACAATTGTGTGTATTGAGCCGTACTGTATTGTACCCATTCTGCAATCTGTTAAATAAAGTTTTCATTCATTCATTCATTCATTCATTCATTCATTCATTCATTCATTCATTGTCCTTGTGTTACATAAAACCCATCTGTGGCCTCATGCAGAGGAAGGTGGTAAATACATGTTAAGATATTCCAATGTACAGTTTTGCATACCATTGACTCAGAATGGTCAATGGTATTATTGAAATCGTCACAGCAGTATAGTTTGTTTATACTTCAGAAGTATGATATTTAAACATGGTCCCCAAAATGAATGGAAGCGAATGAGGAGACTGACACCTGGGAGGAATGGGGGTGTTGCAGCGTTGGGGATGTTTAAAAAATATAATTTAATATATAATGTCATGTACAGATGTCTAACAACCGCACAGAATAGTAGCTGGAGCAGGCTGTACATGAACAGAAACAGCCCCTCTCAGTAAATGCTTTTCAAACAGTCCCGGGTAGGCAGATAGTAAACGAAGACGTTTCAAATGGTAAATTATATTTATTGTATAGGGTAGGAATTCAAACCTCCACGGCTTTTCCCAAAGGGAAAAGAGATGTTATTTCAGTGGGGATTTAAACCCAGTCCACACAAAGGGAAAAAGGTAAGGGGAGAACAAACACGGTATACATACAGACAAACAAACAATTAACAAGATAACTGCGTGTCCGTTTATAGGACACCACCACAAACTAGGATCAATCCACACCAAGTGGTCACTAACACAAAGCCACCATGTATATCGCTTCCACCGCGACAGCTAGTAGAGAAGGCAACCTCCTCACTTCACTCTGAGACGTGGCAGTGACTCCAATGAGGCGCCCCGTGTGTGTGCCATCTTCCAGGTTATATCCACTCATCCAACTGACTGCCCACAGGTGCAATCAAGCAGGTGTAATCAGCTCAATCAGGAGGATGAGTGGTATCTGGGAAAGGAGAAAGAGAAACAGGATTAGAAGATGACACATCACACAAACAAGAATAACATAACACATACTAATGATACTAACCTGATGTTCACATGGTCTTCCAAATACAGTAATAATGATAATGACCAACCCACGTACGTCACACCTCCCCCCACTTATTATTAACCAACATCAGATTAGCACCAACAGAACAGAAATAAAATAGATTTTTCCATAGACAGAACAGCAGAGCCTACACCACAAAGCCAAATTAGTACCGTCCCCCCCAGACCTACCCCCTGGACAAGGCATCAGCCACAATATTGTCTACGCCCTTCCTGTGACGGATGACAATATTGTAGCCCTGTACCAGCAGGGCCCAACGCATCAACCTTTGGTTGTGGTTGTACATCTGAGCTAGAAACACAAGGGGATTGTGGTCCGTGTAGATCAGCACTGGAAGAGAGCTGGACCCCACATACACCTCAAAGTGCTGGAGGGCGAGGAGCATCGCCAGCGTCTCCTTCTCAATGGTGGAATAGTTCAACTGATGCTGCTTGAACTTCACCGAGAAGTAGCAAACCGGATGACGCACGTCGCCCTCTCCCGCCTGTAACAGCACAGCTCCAGCCCCAGCAGCACTCGCGTCGACCTCCAACTGAAAAGGAGATGCAAAGTCAGGGGCTGCCAGAACAGGAACACTGCACAAGAGAGATTTAGCAGCCTCGAAGGCGCACTGACACTCCGCGGACCACACAAAAGGCACAACGGGACTACATAAAGAGGTGAGAGGAGCAACCACCACCGAAAAGTTATTACAAAAACAACGGTAATAACCCGCCATCCCCAGGAAGCGACGTAACTCGCGCCTCGTGGAAGGGGCTGGATATGCGAGGATCGCCGTGACCTTAGCGTCCACTGGACGGACCTGCCCATGCCCCACCTGCTTGCCCAAGTAGGTCACAGTAGCCTTACCGAACTCACATTTAGCGAGGTTCAAGGTCAAAGACGCCTCAGCTAAACGTGCAAACACCACCTCCAAATTAGCAATGTGCTCCACCCACGTGTCAGAGTACACCACCACATCATCCAAGTACACATTGCATTTAGGCACACCCCCCAACAGCATGTGCATCAGACGTTGAAACGTGGCCGGAGCGTTCCTCATCCCGAAGGCCATGACGGTGTACTGCAGAAAATGGTCAGGTGTAATGAACGCCGAAATATCCGAGGCCCGCTCTGTCAGGGGGACCTGCCAGTACCCCTTCAAGAGATCGAGCTTCGTGATAAACACAGCGGGCCCAATACTATCTATGCAGTCATCCATCCTGGGTAACGGGAATGAGTCAGGCACCGTCACAGCGTTTACCTTCCGGTAGTCAGTACAAAAACGGGGAGAGCCATCAGCCAAAAGGCAAGGAGAGCTCCAAGGACTACGGCTAGATTTAGCCATCCCATTCTCCAGAAGGTACAGAGCCTCCTTCTTCATTACCACTCTCTTCGCCACTGGACAACGATATGCATGTTGCTTAATGGGGTTCGCACTCCCAACATCAATATCGTGCTCCAGAACGGACGTCCTAGAAGGCACATCAGAGAATAACACTGGATATGTCAACAACAGATTCTTCACACCATCACCCTGTGCCTTGGGCAGGTACAGCAGACGAGCCGCGACGTCACTCATGAACTCAGAGTTAGTCAAACGCCCCGTCTGCTGACCCTCGGACAACACCTAAATCATCGTCCGGCAGGGGGTTTACACATGACAAAAAAACAGCGGGAACAGCTCCCGGGCTCCCAGACTGCACCTCCTGCGTACCCCCACCAGTCCGGGTGAGATATTTCTTTAACATATTGATATGACACAACCGCGTCTTCCTGCGCCTCTCGGGCGTGCATATCACATAATTGGTGTCTGATACTTTCCTCTCTACTCTATAGGGCCCCGAAAACCGGGCAGAGAGCGCTGACCCAGGCATGGGCAGCAAAACCAGCACCTCATCGCCAGCCTTGAACTGCCACCCCACCGCCTTCTTGTCAAACCTCACCTTCATCTCCCCCTGGGCAGAGGCGAGGGCTACCCTAGCCAATGAGGACGCACCGTGGAGACGCTCCTTACACCGGGAGACAAAATCACACATATTTGATGTAGGAGGAGAACCAGACAACATTTTCTCCTTGAGCATTTTTAATGGCCCACGCACACTGCGACCAAACACCAGCTCTGCAGGGCTAAACCCAAGCGACTCCTGCTTAGCATCCCTAATAGCAAACAGTACAAAAGGCACCCCCTCGTCCCAACCACAACCCGTATCAATACAGTACTTTTTCAGCATCGCCTTCAGCGTCTGGTGCCAGCGCTCTAGCGCCCCCTGTGATTCAGGATGGTACGCACTAGAAACCGTGTGACTGATACCCAAAGCCTGTAATGACTGATTAAAGGTTTTAGCCATGAAATTCGTGCCTTGATCACTTTGCACAGTTTTTGGTAAACCAAAAGTAGCAAAAAACTTGTTTAATGCCTTGGTAATGGCCGGGGCCGTAATCGTCCTCAGAGGTATCGCCTCTGGGAAACGGGTGGCAAGACACATAATAGTTAACATGTATTGGTTTCCTGCCTTTTTTCTAGGCAGGGGACCCACACAGTCAATGATCACATGCTCAAAAGGTTCCCCTATTGCTGGAACGGGGTGCAGAGGAGCTGGAGGAACCCCCTGATTCGGCTTCCCCACTATTTGACATGTACTGCAAGTACCACAAAAGTCTACCACGTCGGCCTTCAGGCCGGGCCAAAAAAAATTCTGCAGGATCCTGTCATAAGTTTTAGATATACCCAAATGCCCAGACCAGATATGTTCATGTGCCAGCATCAAAACGTGACGCCTACACTCCACTGGCAACACCACTTGGTGCACCATACTCCAGTCTTCTCCACACTTCAAGTCTGTCACACCTGGCCTAGCTACCCAGGTGCGCATCAACACCCCTTTTTCCATCAAAAAGGTGTGTTTCCTACTGTCAGTAGTGCTGGCTACTGCTGCAAAACAGCTTGATAGGGAGGAATCATTCCGCTGGGCATTGATCAATGCTTGACGTGCCAGTGGCAATGGCACGTCAGGGAATTTGGACTTTACCAGCGTCCTCTGAACACCACTCACACTCTCTTCCATCTCGCCACTAGATGGCCACCTGTCCTCAGCTAGAGCCTCGCCACAGATAGTCACCCAGCGACACTGCTTGCTCTCGTTTCCTCTCCTGAGCCCTAGTGACAGCGCAGACAGGAAAAACATTTGGGTGACTTTTAATCAATGCATCGCACAGAACCTTAGACACTGGGGCGTCCACTACCTCCAGAACAGGAATTACCTTTCCCCCCGCTATATCATTCCCCATGATAAAATCAATTCCGGCTACCGGAAAAGACGAACGAACCGCCACGGAAAAATAACCTGTGACTAAATCTGATTTCACATGTATCCTATCCTATGTAAGGGGGCGGGTGTAAAACTCATTTCGATACCCTGCACAATAGTACTTGATTTACAAGATGACTCCTCACTTAACGGCAACACATCCGCCAGGATAAAGGACTGCGAAGCACCCGTATCACGAAGGATTCTCACCTCCCGTTGGTCACAGACTTCACCCGACAGTGACACAAAACCAGAAAAAATAAAAGGTTCAAAACAACTGTCTGGTTTCTCCTGCTCTGGGCGTGATACAGGGCCAATCAACCCCACCCCCTTCGGTTTCTGAGCTGGTCCCCTAGCATCTTGCAGATTGCGCAATGCATAACAGTCCGCCACCAAATGACCTATCCTTTTACAATGACTACACACAATTCCCCTTCTAGACGGCGGTGAGCGCGGTCGGAATGGTCGCTCGTCACCTCCCCGATACGGCGACTCAGAAGGAGAGAATGCACCACCTCCTACATACACATCATTTCGCACAGCAATATTTTTGTGGATCAATGCGAACTCGTCTGCCAAAACTGCAGCTTCCTGGAGGGTAGAAACTTTGCGCTCCTCTAAGTACACTATAATGCGTTCGGGCACGCATTTCTTAAATTGCTCAATGAGGACTAACTCGCTCAACGCTTCGACACCATCCACGTTACATGCTTCACACCAACGAGTAAACATAGTCTGTTGTTCACGGGAAAATGCAACATGTGTTTGAGAGGGAGCTTTACTTAGTGCCCTAAATCGTTGCCTATACGCTTCCGGCACCAGTTCATATACGCGCAAGACAGCACTCTTCACTTTCTCATATACCACGCTGTCCTCATTCGATAATGACTGGCATGCCTCCTGAGCCCTACCAGTGAGTCTGTATCGCAATAAAATCGCCCACTGGTCCTTTGGCCAATGCAAAGCCCACGCTAATTGCTCAAAAACAGAGAAATATGATTCCACCTCAGACTCCCGAAAGACGGGAACTAAAGAAATATGCTGCCCAATATTAAAAAGGCCCTGGGAGACTTCAGTTGAGGAGGAGGAAGAGCCACCACTCTCCAACTCCATCCTTCTTATAGTCACCTGGAGCACTCTGTCCATCTCCTCCTTTTCCCTCAGCAGCGCCCTGTCCTTCTCCTCCTTTTCCCTCAGCAGTGCCCTGTCCTTCTCCTCCTTTTCCCTCAGCATCTCTCTTTCTTCCCTCAGCATCTCTCTTTCTTCCCTTCTCTCTTCCCTGTCTCTCTCTTCCTTCCTCTCTTCCTTCTCTTCCTTCCTCTCTTCTTTCTTCTCCTCCCTGACTCGCATAGCCTCTCTTTCCTCCATCTGGAGACGGGCCAAACGTCTACTTGATTTACGAGTGGGAGAAGAAACAGAGGCACGCCCTGAGTGTACAGAGTCATCACTATCATTCTCCTCTCCCTTGGAAATGCCACCTCTCCGTTTTCGTACCGCACCAGCGTTTCGATCTAAACCACCAGTGGCCTCACTAGTCTTGTCAGCCGCCTCGCCGCGCGCGACGTTCTCAGAGACATTTCCCTGGGCTATGGGCAAACTAAATATATTTTTATCCAACAACCCAGCCAGCACGATCGCTTTCAACTCCTCTTTACTTTTCGAACTCTGGACAGTAATGCCATAATGTTTGGCGACGTTACACAAATCTATCTTTGTGCAGACATCAATTTGATCCCTCGTAGGGTCCGCCAAAAAAAATTCCAAAGTAAAAGCTGCCCCAGCCATAGCCCTTGCAGAATATGACTATGCCACAAATAACATATGTATAATTACCCTGTGCTCCCGTAGCAACCCGTGTTACCATCAAACGAATAACAGGCACCAGGAAATAGCCACTCACCTACTCCACAATATCCGTGCGTAACACATTTAATCGCCACATTCCGTAGTATACAATTCAACCAATCTGATTTAATGCCCACATCTACCATTCATGAAAACAATAAACGTTGGTCTAACCATCTAACTAGGATCACCTGTGTCACTCTAGCATATCCCCAGCTAAACTACTCCCCTGGCGGGATGAGGCCTACACATATCTTCAGTCGCTTACCGATTTCATTGCTCGCTCCACCGGAATTACGACGCGTGCCCCCCACCCACTAACCAGGTAGGCGATCCCCCTGTTACCTATGTGGCAGAAAAAAAAGATTAGTTTAAGAGCATTACATACAAGAACGGTTTACATCAATCAAACTGTGTAGCACGGACAATGGAAAACACAATAACTTACCAATGAGAAAGAAAAAAAAACGCTACCTTACCTGCCATGCTCCAATTGACAAGTCACAATGTTACATAACTATACAATTGCGCAAACTAACGAGCCCCCATGTCATGTACAGAGGTCTAACGACCGCACAGAATAGTAGCTGGAGCAGGCTGTACATGAACAGAAACAGACCCTCTCAGTAAATGCTTTTCAAACAGTCCCGGGTAGGCAGATAGTAAACGAAGACGTTTCAAATGGTAAATTATATTTATTGTATAGGGTAGGAATTCAAACCTCCACGGCTTTTCCCAAAGGGAAAAGAGATGTTATTTCAGTGGGGATTTAAACCCAGTCCACACAAAGGGGAAAAGGTAAGGGGAGAACAAACACGGTATACATACAGACAAACAAACAATTAACAAGATAACTGCGTGTCCGTTTATAGGACACCACCACAAACTAGGATCGATCCACAACAAGTGGTCACTAACACAAAGCCACCATGTATATCGCTTCCACCGCGACAGCTAGTAGAGAAGGCAACCTCCTCACTCCACTCTGAGACGTGGCAGTGACTCCAATGTGGCGCAATCAAGCAGGTGCAATCAGCTCAATCAGGAGGATGAGTGGTATCTGGGAAAGGAGAAAGAGAAACAGGATTAGAAGATGACACATCACACAAACAAGAATAACATAACACATACTAATGATACTAACCTGATGTTCACATGGTCTTCCAAATACAGTAATAATGATAATGACCAACCCACGTACGTCACAATAATATAATATAATAATTTGTGCTTCACCTAAAAATTTGGTCAGCAGCCTCCACTGATGTAGATGACATCACATACAGATACAGTGTAGATGACATCACATACAGATACATGTAGCTGACATCACATACAGATACAGTGTAGATGACATCACATACAGATACATGTAGCTGATATCACATACAGATACATGTAGATGACATCACATACAGATACATGTAGTTGACATCACATACAGATACATGTAGATCAGGGGCGTTTTTAGGGTTAGAAAACATTGGGGGCTTCAGCCCGGGGGGGTGGAGGGGGGGGTAACCCTTTTCTTTTTCTTTTTTTAAACACACAAATACGCAATTTTAGACTAATAAGAGATGAATACTGAATAACTAGAATCATTAGAGGTTCTCAAAGTGAGGTCCAGGTCCATGAGAGGGATATGGGCAGTCCCCATAGAACATTCAAAGTTAACAGGACCAAATCATCAGTTTCTTATTTATTTATTTATTTATTTAGCCAGATAAAACATTGATCTGGTCCAAGAAGCCCCAACAGGAGTACAAATATACTTATATACACATATATATATACATATATATATATATAATATATATACATATACTGTACATACATACACATATACACCAATAACAAAATAAAAACACAGTTAAGAATCATACACATAAGCAAATAAACAAACAAACAAACAAACAAACAAACAAACATATGCACACCTATGTACAAAATAAATAAACAGTTCATCTCTAGTCTTTACAGTTTTCTTCAATTGCATAAACACTCAAATCAAAAGTATTACACAATTATCAAAACCTTACACTCAAGGAGCAAAATATAGGCCCAGATTTGCACCCCTACAATGTCAGCCTCACTTTTTGCAAAACAATACACACAGTGATTTGCAAAACACTAAACATACTTGCATTACATTAGACACAGAATGTCAAATTACCACACATATGAGCCAATTGGTTAAACACAGCCATCAGATGCACAAACACACCATTGCTTAATTGTAGATACACCAATCAGGTTTAAGCACTATAAAAATGCAGCAGGTGAGTTCACCTGTCTTCAACCAAAATGGAAGGAGAGTGAGGTACTGTACACAGATAACGTGAAAATATACAATACATTCACCAAACACTACACAAGACAACCAATGATGCAGACTGATGAAAATATACATTTTCTCCCATTTTCCCAAATCAGTCAACATGTCAACATGGAGAATCACAACAAAAAATGATCTTGCCAGATCCAGCATAGGCAAAGAGATAATGTCTAGTATTTTCTGTTTACATTTTTTCAAAAAAAAAATGTTTTACTGTAATTTTAACCTGTACTGGATACAGTATTTTATGTTTGTCTGATATTTGCTGAGCTTACAGTGTTATGGACATAGTAGCATGAAAACTGGGACATGTATTGTTGTAATTCTCCATGTTGAAATGTTGACTGATTTGGTTATATGGAGAGAACATTTATATTTTCATCACTCTGCATCATTGATTTGGGTATATGGAGAGAAAATGTTATTTTTTTCATCAGTCTGCATCATTGATTTGGGTATATGTAGATAAATAAATTATATTTTCATCAGTCTACAGCATTGGTCTTGTGTAGTGTTTGGTGAATTTATTGTATATTTGCACATTCTCTGCGTACTTCACTTACAGTACTCTAATCACTGAGAAGTAGAATTGCTAAATGTGTTTTAGGTTAAGCACAGCAGTGTGTGTAACTGGTTCAAACAGAATTAAGTCATATGAAACGTGTGTTTCATATGGTAACAAAATGTCGTTTTTATAAATTAGTGTATGGTTTTGACAAGTGTTTAATTTAGCAAAGGATCTGAGGTGTTCTGATAATTGTGTGTGTGGTTGTGCTAATTGTGTGTTTTGAAACACTGGGCCCCGTTTTCAAAATCATGCTTAGGCAATCGAAAAAAAACTGTATTGTGTGTTTCATTATATACATATGTTTCAGTCTTCTCATAAAAAAAAGATTAGATTTTTGGGTATTTTCCTGCCTTTGGTCCGCTTTGCATTCACATCTCAAATGAACCGCAGCAGGGTTCACTTGCAAGAGTGAATGAGCTTTCACACCACCCCAAACCAACCGGACTATCCGAGGTTCGATTAAAGCTTATTATAGGACACTGGACATGGGTATGGATGGCTCCAGGTGCTGCTGCGTTAAAGTGCACATCTTCAATATCTGTACTATTTAAAAGCACAGTGCAGGACACACTCAAAGGTTATCGCACCTCAGAGATGGCAGTGGACATGTATGACAGGACAAAGGCCATATGTAATGGCCTTTGGATTGAGGAACATACTACCAGCCAAAGGAGGAAGCAGAAAAGGATGGACAAGTATGTAGTTGAGTCATCTTGTGGCACAAGCTCAGACCTCAGCTCAGGAGATCAGCTGAGACAGAGACTGTTCTATCCAGTCGTCGACAGAATGCTGCAAGAGCTTGAGAGCAGGTTCTCATGAGTTGGATAACAACTTATGAGAGGCATACAGGCATGTTATCCAGCCTCAGACCAGTTTCTCTCAGTGGAATTGCTGCAACCCCTCGCACACATTACAATATCCAACTATTGCCAGAGGAGATCACAGTTGCAAAGTGTTTCCTGCAGTGGCGGCTCGCCACTAGGGGCGCACGGGCGCCGCCCCCCCTCAGGCCCCTGGTTATATGAGAGAAGAACAAGATTTTTTTTTGTTTGTTTTTTGTTTTATAGCCCTATAAATAATATAAACATGTTTAAAATGAATAATATTTACTCATTTTAAGTATGTTTGTGTTTCCAATGCACAATATAACGTTAATATATAAAATAAAAAATACTCGTTTTCCTGAACAGGAAGTGACTCACTTTTTTTAATTTTTTAATTTTTTTGTATTTCTCGGCCCGGGCTAGACGCAATAGCGCTCTGAGTGCGCGTCACTGTTTGATCGCTGTATCCGTCGCAGCCAATCAGTGCGTAACACGTTGTGTGTTGAAATATGACTTATGTTGGAATCCGGGCGCGATTTGAAGCGGTCTAGGCAGCAGCGTCAAGAATTTCTGTAGCCGCATTTCGCGGAGACGCTCTCTGATTGGCCGACGTCAGTTTTTTTTTCCGTAGCAGCATTTCGCCGAGACGATCTCTGATTGGCCGAATCCACTTTCTAATGTTCCAATTCTAGCTTATTCTAGGTTGGTGGTAGAGATAGTTGTGTTGTTGTGACTGAGATGCAGCTATTTGTCTTAAGGCCCTCCCATAGTCGAGCAGACTGTACACAGAGCAGACTCCGCGGAGGTCCGCGCGGCTCTTTGAGCTTTGATCTCAGCGGACAGCAGACCCACAGGTGCGAAGCGCCTAATTTTCTGACGCGCGGACATCCGCGCCGCTGACTTGGTGTCACACAAAACGCTGCTCGGCGTTTTGGTTGACATCGAACTGCATTTAATGTGACGCCGATCTGCATTTTACTCTGACCACTCGCTCCGTGCCAAGAGAGATGTTTGAATGGCTTTTCTAAATGAAGTGTGTAAAATTGCCAGTTTTATTTCGAAATATTGGAAACGGAGATAACATAGAATGTTATCTCCGTTTCCAATATTTTTAAATAAAACTGGTGCTTTTATTTCATGCAATGCGTGTTTCATTTCAGCACCACGCGCTGTCCACCTCAAGCCTATACGGTACATTGCATCTCGCTACCTGTTATTCAAGTGCGTAAAACTTTTTTTGTGGGAAATGTAGTAAAACTGGTGCGAGAAATGTAGGAAATAGACCGCGGACGTCCGCTGAGATCTGCTCGACTATGAAAGCTCAAAGAGCCGCGCGGACCTCCGCGGAGTCTGCTCTGTGTACAGTCTGCTCGACTATGGGAGCACCTTTAGAGCGTGACTGCAAGTTCTTTCGACGGTTAAGCTTAGGCACACTTTCAAAGTTGGTTAAGGTTAGAGTTTGTCTTAGAGCATGGCGATAGAACGCCAGGTAGTTTGCAGTCTGTTCCACGCGGAAATGGACAAAGAAATCAAGTACTGTTGTGTGGTGCTAACAGCTAACAAGCTATATGGCGGATGCAGTCTGGACAGTGGACAGTGGTCTGGATATACATCATCAACAGCGGATTATACACTTTATCAAGCCCACTGTAATGTCCATGGTTCATATAGTTGACTTTATGTTCATAATGTTCAGTGAGCTTGGTAATGTTTAGTTCTGACCTATAGAGGGCGCTCTAGGTTTTACTCCTCAAGAGCGAGACACTCGGGTGATCTTGTCAGTGCACTACGGAGAAGCAGCGGGAGTATTGTTATTGTGGTAGTTCTAGCCATAACAGCAGGAATGTGTCTGTAAGCTTGAAGACGTTTCATAAAGAGTCAAACCAGGAATCAATGTGTCGGAGCCTTCATTCTAAAACTTTACACCCACCACGTTTCAATTAAACAAAGTGAGTTTATGCTGTTGTGTTGTGAGATGCAGCTATTTGTTGTTATCTCACACAGTACTTGTTGGCTATAAGCTATATATGGATGCAGTGTGGAGGGACATGCACAATGGACAATGGAGTGGATATACTTTATCAAGCCCTTCCTTCTGCCTGCTCTGCTGTCAACTTAACAACAACAACAACAAGGTAGATTTGCAATATCGCTCGCTCTCTCTCTCTCTCTCTCTCTCTCTCTCTCTCTCTCTCGCTCGCTCTCTCTCTCTCTCTCTCTCTCCCTCTCTCTCTCTCTCTCTCTCTCTCGCTCTCTCTCTCTCTCTCTCTCTCTCTCTCTCGCTCTCTCTCTCTCTCTCTCTCTCTCTCCCTCTCTCTCTCCCTCTCTCTCGCTCTCTCTCTCTCTCTCCCTCTCTCTCGCTCCCTCTCGCAATCTCTCTCCACCTCTCTCTCCTCTCTCTCTCTCGCTCTCTCTCTCGCTCTCTCTCTCTCTCTCTCCCTCTCTCTCTCTCTCTCTGCCTATGCGTGTGTTTGGAGACGGAGCGAGTTTGTTTCTAACGTTTCTATTTATATATTGTTTCAAGTTGTGAATTAGACTGTACTTTATTTGGCCAATGCGTGGTACATGTTTGGTATAGCGCCCCCTAGCGCCCCATCTGGAGAATAATCCAGGAGCCGCCACTGGTTTCGGCCCTCATTCATCAACGTGTTCTACGCACAGATCTGTGCTTACCCTGTGCGTACGATCATTTCTAAGCAAAGAGTGGGATTCATCAATTTCGATTTGAACTTGACTTCGTGCTTACATCTACGCACAGTTCAGACCTGGCGTACCTAGCGCCCAGTGGTAGAATATATTATTACAACAAGGAAATGAGCTTCTGTGCATAATAACACTGGCACGTTCTGTACGAACCGTAGTTCATTATAGTTCATTGTAAAATAGCAACAGTAGTGTAATTATGGTCAAAACCCTATAAATAGCATTTGGAATAATAGATCTTTCTCTCAGAATGAATGCAGCATGGTTTATATAGCGTTATCGGAATATACGGGGTGTAGGCTACTGACTGACTGCGCTCCGCGTAGCTTGATTGATTGATTGATTGAAAAGTTTATTAACAGATTGCAGAATGGGTACAGTACAGTACAGCTCAGTACATACAATTGTTAATTGGGGATGCAGACCAACTTTCGTCTTGTTTACATCAGGGTCCCCCATTTTCAATTCATCATAAATCATAAAGCTCAACTCGTTATTATTCTGCGCAGACCACAGAAACACGGGAACGTTTTGATTATATTTAAAAGGCTTTACGTTAAACGAAACAAGTGGAACTTCGAAGCTGTAAGCAGAATACAAGTCATATGAATATAGTGTTCTTCCCCCTTTTTACTGTATAAGAAAGAATAGAAAACGCATTGCAATGACACTATAGTGGACAGACTATGTATATGATGGGATTCAAGTTCGCGTTTTTGTTGCTCATAGGCATGCTGTCAGAGTATGATATCTTAATCAAACATTCTAGAACATTTGTCGTCACAGATCATGTCCTAATAGAACATAGGCTATGGCATGGATCGTGATATTGTGTGGACTGTAATTATTACTGTACCGGTACCACCCATTGTGACAACAGCCTTGTGAGTCCCGCACACAAACATGATGGAATTCAAGTTCATGTATTGAAAGGCAGGCTATCATACATGCAGTGAGATTCATTGTTCTTGTATATGCTCTCGTATTATATTGTTTATATAGGCTACCCAATACTGACATCAAAATAGATTGTAGTATGCCTCTAGAAATCATATGCAGCAGGTAGAAAATTGACGGGAGATCCATCGCGATTTGGAATAAAATTGAGGAGAACTTTAATCCCTGGGGTATTAATCAAACAACACGGGAAAAGGCAGTCATATTCCAGCGCGGTCTTTATTAGCCGACAACAAAATAGATGCATCTAAAAATCATATAGCCAATCGAACACAACTAATAAAGGCATTCATATTACAGCACGGTTATAATGACACACAACCAACGCCAAACAGTGGTCAACGAACGGTCTTTATTAGTATTTTGAGCTGTCCAGGCAGAATTGCAGCAATGGTCTTAGGGAGCCGTTGATATCTGACATCACCGTTTACGAGTCCGCCTTTTATTTATCCCACAATACGCGATAGTGTCTTCTTGGTTCGACAGCAGTGAACAATCTTCGTGGAGTTTCTCAGGGTTCCGCTCGGGTCCGTCCATTATTTCACATCCCATGGGGGGGGTTTCCTCATTTTCATGACCATATATGGATAATCATGCACGAGCATTGACGGTAGAACAAAGTGGTATTCATCAACACGGAGGACCATAGAGCCTGCGTACGCACGTGTGATGAATGCCGACTTCCCTGTGCGTACGCTAGTTCTACATTCCGTGCTTACGTGTGGAAGTAGGTCAAGTTCTACGTCCACGTTGATGAATGAGGGCCCATGGTCAGGACAGGCAGAGATGCAGTCCCTAGTCCTACTATCCAAAGTGTCTTTTCCCTCCTGGATGATAATAATAATAATAATAATAATAATAATAATAATAATAATAATAATAATAATAATAATAATAATAATAATAATAATAATAATAATAATAATAATAATAATAATAATAATAATAATAATAATAATAATAATAATAATAATAATAATAATAATAATAATAATAATAATAATAATAATAATAATAATAATAATAATAATAATAATAATAATAATAATAATAATAATGATAATAATGATAATAATGATAATAATGATAATAATAATAATAATAATAATAATAATAATGATGCATTTGATTTATAAGGCGCCTTTCAGGACACTAAAAAAAAAGTCCACAAATCGGTGAATGAAAAAATTATAGGATCAAATGAAAACGACTTACTAAAAATGTTTAAAAGTACTAAAAACCAACAAAAAATACCAAACACTAACAAACATTCAGCACAGACAATGGGGATGCTGACATCTAAAAAAAAAAGTTTAAAAAAAAAGTTAAAAAAAAAGTTAAAAAAAAGTTAAAAAAAAGAAAAAATTGGATCCGGGGCTAGAAGAAAAACATCCGGGGCTAAAGCCCCGGAAGCCCAGGGCTAACGACGCCACTGGTGCTCTCGCCAAGAAAAGAAAAAGATGTCGCAAATGTAATGCCACAAATATAATGTTATGTTATGTTGGCTCGCAGCGGGGAGGCCGAAGAAAAGTGTGGTGAGCACAGACCATCGCTATAGTTTCCCAACAGGAGTAATGTCTGGAACGCACCACAGCCTGTCACAAGCAGTAGAGATGTGTCGTAGCAATCCCAAGTGACATTGACCACCAATATAGCAGTGTACATAAAGACCCAGTGCCTCATCCGTAGCTAACAGTGTATTGCACTATCACAGGACCTAGCATGTCCTACCATGCTCTGTAAATAACTTATGTACATATACCGATATGCCCTACTCTGTTTACTTGTTTTATTGCACAATGTTGTTCTATTGGATTCTATTATATGTTATACACACACACACATATGAGCAGAGCATGACCATAACATGACCAATGCATTATGTTACATTGTCATAACATGAACAGTGTGCGTGGGTGTGTAGTGTGTGTGTGTGTTTGTGTGTGTGTTTGTGTGTGTGCACCTTGACAATGTTATCAGAGAATCCTGGTCTGCAGCACTGGAGGATTCTCCGTCTGACCTGCATGGTCGTCTTCTTCAGCAGGAACTGAGAAACCATCTTTGACTGGTCACATGTCCCCTCCATGTCCCGCAAGCCTAGCACCAACAAGCTGGAGCAGCCCACACACACGCACACACACACACACACACACACACACACACACACACACACACACACACACACACACACACACACACTGGTCTAAGCTGCCAGATTTGCGCTCCACCGAGCACACCTTTCTAGTTATTACGGTTGTAACTGAGGGGTACAATTCCCTGACTGTATTAATCAAGTATGGTATCATTAAACCACTACCGTCTTATGTACATTATACTGGCCATACCGTACACGAGTATATGATGAGAACACTTCCCCACTTCCCCTCTTTGAACTGCTGCCGTCAGGCAAGCGACACAGGAGTCTCAAGGCGAGCACAGAAAGACTCAGAAGAAGCTTCTATCCCCAGGCCATCAGGCTGCTAAACGAACAATGAATGAACACTACACAACAACAACCACCAAACGCACATAGCACACACATCCACACGCACACACTCACTTTAAACAAACACACTGTAGCACCCACTCCACACACTTATAGCACACACCCACTTTAAACAAACACACTGTAGCACCCACTCCCCACACTTTATATTTATGGATGAAGGATTGCACTACAACTCGTACACCTTACTGTAAATTGTACCTAAAATTGTACCTCATCCCATTTCTGCTTTGCACTAGATAGTACTGTACATTAGTACACTGCATAGTATTGTGTATTGTATATTATATGGTAACTCAGAACATTGTACATATGTCTATACCGAACACTGTGACCTCATTTTCTTCTTCTAAATTCATGCTATATTATGTTATTATGTTATTTGATACTATCTTGTCTAGCACAGTCTCTGGAGCGTAACAGTAAGAAGCATTTTGTATGAAAGTATTCTGTACTTCTGTATGACAACTATTAAAGAACTTGAACTTGAGAACTTGAATCGGTTCTACACAAAGTTGTCTTTAAGTATTTATTAGCAGCAAGAATACATAATATACTTCACTCTAGATGCGCTTATAAGGCAAAGGAATGTGCGTAGGCAAATCAATAGTGAATGTCCATTCTCATATTACGCATGAGATAAGAATACAACTTGAATATTAGGAATTATATCTAGGGGATACTGGTAGGGGGGGTTCCTACCGGTTGT
Source organism: Notolepis coatsorum (assembly GCF_963971535.1). Taxonomy (NCBI): domain Eukaryota; kingdom Metazoa; phylum Chordata; class Actinopteri; order Aulopiformes; family Paralepididae; genus Notolepis; species Notolepis coatsorum. Next base: position 203,994,789 of record NC_140167.1, read on the forward strand.
AAGCCAGCAGGGGGAGGCAATGCTCTAATGCAAAGTCTGGTTCCACGGGGACTCAATAAGCTCCTGCTCGGGGAGGCGGTATATTACTCCCTGCTCGGCAGACGAAAGGCAGCTGTAATCCCAGTATGCGTGCAGCACAGGTGGAAGCCGGTCAGCCTATCCAATAGAGACGGGCTCGAATGATGTTCCTCACGGTAGATCCCACAGCAGTGGGTGTAGACGATTCGTATCCGCTCCAACAGCCCGGTCCAAAGCAATAATAATAATACTCCAGCCGGAAAGGGGCTCTGCATTCACCGGTGTAGATCCTCCGGTGCGCGGTACTTCACATTAACTAAGTTGAACTTGACGTTATTCAACCAAGCTCTGATACTTTCCTATCCTATTCGCACGCGGCTATAAGTGCTCTATTTAGACGCACGGTTGCTCCCTTCACTTGGTCTTTGACTCGTGATGAAGGCTTACTAGTAAGGAGCGAACGATACGTTGAACAAACGTATTAGGATAAAACAAGACTCTATTTTGGGGCAATACGGGCCCACTTCACAGCACGTTGTATCGTAGTGTGAGGCTTCAACTTGTTACTAAGACTGAACTGAACTGAACTGAACTACTTCTGTATTCACCTGCGCCATATTTATATGTTGGGCGAATAAACTAGTACCAGCCTTATTTCTGTCTCGTAGTCCTGGGCAGAACCGGGCATGTACAGACATGTCTTGACGGCATTTATCCTTTCATTCATATATCTAGTTACTAATTAATGCCGTTTATTTCCTTTCCTTTGTATAGGTAAATAATCTATCGACTCTGTATCGTCTGACGTTTGAATATACGTTGCTGACTAAACGCTGACTACACGTTGACTACTGACTAAATGCTATCGACTACTGGCAGTTGCTAAATGCTACTATCCAATGCCAAACGCCGACAGTTACTAACTGTAACCTGACTATCAACAAACTGTTATCCACGTCGACTCTGCTGGACATTACCAAATGCCATATCGACCTCTATACTGACATTATCCACTAACGCTTGAATGTAAGCTGCTACTAACTACCAGCTACAAAGTCCGAATTGTTTCTTTGGTTCAATTTATAAGCCATTCGCCTACACCCTTCCAATGGGGACATTTAGTTGACTCATTGACTGAGACCGCTAGATAATTGGACAATTATCATTATGATTATTACTACTATTATTACTGAAACAAAAGATATCCACCCCTTGTCTTACCAGTCCTCAGCCGCAGTGAAGGCAGACATCCTGCGGGGGCAGTAGAAGGCAGGGTCCAGGCTGGCGCAGGGCAGCAGCTGAGTGTAGAGGAAGACGGGCCGCGTGGCAAACAGCCAGGCCAGCTCAGCAGGCATCACTGGGTAGACTGCATGAGGAACAACACGAGTGACTTACTTTTAGGGCTGTCTTAAATACTTCAAAGCTTCGAAGCTTCGTTCGATGGGCATGGGATTCGAATATGAAAATAAAATTCGATTATGTAAAAAAAAATAAAAAAAAAAATATATATGATTTTTTATTTATTTTTTGCTAAATCAATTCTGCCTCTCTTTGTTAACTACAACAAGCAATGCTGTTTGTTATTTAAGATGAGGTCGGACTCGGCACTGACAGATTTGTGTTCATTGTACTGCTTTTATAAAGCCTCAAATGACGACTTACAATATTTCATGAAAGCAAAGTGTTTAGTTTGTCTAAGATTTAAAAAGGTTTAAACTTTACAGCAATGACAAAGTTGAACAAAGTGCTGTACAAGTCCAACAACATAAAAAAAAATTATAATAACAATTTAATACAAATAAATAAAAAAATAACTATATATATTTTGAATTTTTTTATCTCTGCCCCGAAGCTTCGAATTCCAAAAAAAAACGAAGGTCAGCCCTACTTACTTTACACACTACATTATAACGCATAACCTGCATTCATCATGTAAGCCAAGTGTAAAAGTCACGCCTGCATTCATCATGTAAGCCAAGTGTAAAAGTCACGCCTGCATTAATCATGTAAGCCAAGTGTAAAAGTCACGCCTGCATTCATCATGTAAGCCAAGTGTAAAAGTCACGCCTGCATTAATCATGTAAGCCAAGTGTAAAAGTCACGCCTGCATTAATCATGTAAGCCAAGTGTAAAAGTCACGCCTGCATTCATCATGTAAGCCAAGTGTAAAAGTCACGCCTGCATTCATCATGTAAGCCAAGTGTAAAAGTCACGCCTGCATTCATCATGTAAGCCAAGTGTAAAAGTCACTTCATAATGTAAGCCAAGTGGAAGTCACTTCATAATGTAAGCCAAGTGGAAGTCACTTCATAATGTAAGCAAAGTGTAAAAGTCACTTCATAATGTAAGCCAAGTGGAAGTCACTTCATAATGTAAGCCAAGTGGAAGTCACTTCATAATGTAAGCTAAATGTAAAAGTCACTTCATAATGTAAGCCAAGTGTAAAAGTCACTTCATAATGTAAGCCAAGTGTAAAAGTCACTTCATAATGTAAGCCAAGTGTAAAAGTCACTTCATAATGTAAGCCAAGTGTAAAAGTCACTTCATAATGTAAGCCAAGTGTAAAAGTCACTTCATAATGTAAGCCAAGTGGAAGAGTCACTTCATAATGTAAGCAAAATGTAAAAGTCACTTCATAATGTAAGCCAAGTGTAAAAGTCACTTAAGTGTAAAAGTCACTTCATAATGTAAGCCAAGTGTAAAAGTCACTTCATAATGTAAGCCAAGTGTAAAAGTCACTTCATAATGTAAGCAAAATGTAAAAGTCACTTCATAATGTAAGCCAAGTGTAAAAGTCACTTCCTAATGTAAGCCAAGTGTAAAAGTAACTTCATAATGTAAGCCAAGTGTAAAAGTCACTTCATAATGTAAGCAAAGTATAAAAGTCACTTCATAATGTAAGCAAAGTGTAAAAGTCACTTCATAATGTAAGCCAAGTGTAAAAGTCACTTCATAATGTAAGCAAAGTGTAAAAGTCACTTCATAATGTAAGCCAAGTGTAAAAGTCACTTCATAATGTAAGCCAAGTGGAAGAGTCACTTCATAATGTAAGCAAAATGTAAAAGTCACTTCATAATGTAAGCCAAGTTTAAAAGTCACTTAAGTGTAAAAGTCACTTCATAATGTAAGCCAAGTGTAAAAGTCACTTCATAATGTAAGCCAAGTGTAAAAGTCACTTCATAATGTAAGCAAAATGTAAAAGTCACTTCATAATGTAAGCCAAGTGTAAAAGTCACGCCTGCATTCATCATGTAAGCCAAGTGTAAAAGTCACGCCTGCATTAATCATGTAAGCCAAGTGTAAAAGTCACGCCTGCATTAATCATGTAAGCCAAGTGTAAAAGTCACGCCTGCATTCATCATGTAAGCCAAGTGTAAAAGTCACGCCTGCATTCATCATGTAAGCCAAGTGTAAAAGTCACGCCTGCATTCATCATGTAAGCCAAGTGTAAAAGTCACTTCATAATGTAAGCCAAGTGGAAGTCACTTCATAATGTAAGCCAAGTGGAAGTCACTTCATAATGTAAGCTAAATGTAAAAGTCACTTCATAATGTAAGCCAAGTGTAAAAGTCACTTCATAATGTAAGCAAAGTGTAAAAGTCACTTCATAATGTAAGCCAAGTGGAAGTCACTTCATAATGTAAGCCAAGTGGAAGTCACTTCATAATGTAAGCTAAATGTAAAAGTCACTTCATAATGTAAGCCAAGTGTAAAAGTCACTTCATAATGTAAGCCAAGTGTAAAAGTCACTTCATAATGTAAGCCAAGTGTAAAAGTCACTTCATAATGTAAGCCAAGTGTAAAAGTAACTTCATAATGTAAGCCAAGTGTAAAAGTCACTTCATAATGTAAGCAAAGTATAAAAGTCACTTCATAATGTACGCCAATTGGAAGAGTCACTTCATAATGTAAGCAAAGTGTAAAAGTCACTTCATAATGTAAGCCAAGTGTAAAAGTCACTTCATAATGTAAGCAAAGTGTAAAAGTCACTTCATAATGTAAGCCAAGTGTAAAAGTCACTTCATAATGTAAGCCAAGTGGAAGAGTCACTTCATAATGTAAGCAAAATGTAAAAGTCACTTCATAATGTAAGCCAAGTGTAAAAGTCACTTAAGTGTAAAAGTCACTTCATAATGTAAGCCAAGTGTAAAAGTCACTTCCTAATGTAAGCCAAGTGTAAAAGTCACTTCATAATGTAAGCCAAGTGTAAAAGTCACTTCATAATGTAAGCAAAATGTAAAAGTTTCTTCATAATGTAAGCCAAGTGTAAAAGTCACTTCCTAATGTAAGCCAAGTGTAAAAGTAACTTCATAATGTAAGCCAAGTGTAAAAGTCACTTCATAATGTAAGCAAAGTATAAAAGTCACTTCATAATGTAAGCCAATTGGAAGAGTCACTTCATAATGTAAGCAAAGTGTAAAAGTCACTTCATAATGTAAGCCAAGTGTAAAAGTCACTTCATAATGTAAGCAAAGTGTAAAAGTCACTTCATAATGTAAGCCAAGTGTAAAAGTCACTTCATAATGTAAGCCAAGTGTAAAAGTCACTTCATAATGTAAGCCAAGTGGAAGTCACTTCATAATGTAAGCAAAGTGTAAAAGTCACTTCATAATGTAAGCCGAGTGTAAATGTCACTTCATAATGTAAGCCAAGTATAAAAGTCACTTCATATTGTAAGCAAAGTATAAATGTCACTTCATAATGTAAGCCAAGTATAAAAGTCACTTCATATTGTAAGCCAAGTATAAATGTCACTTCATATTGTAAGCCGAGTGTAAATGTCACTTCATAATGTAAGCAAAATGTAAAAGTTTCTTCATAATGTAAGCCAAGTGTAAAAGTCACTTCCTAATGTAAGCCAAGTGTAAAAGTAACTTCATAATGTAAGCCAAGTGTAAAAGTCACTTCATAATGTAAGCAAAGTATAAAAGTCACTTCATAATGTAAGCCAATTGGAAGAGTCACTTCATAATGTAAGCAAAGTGTAAAAGTCACTTCATAATGTAAGCCAAGTGTAAAAGTCACTTCATAATGTAAGCCAAGTGTAAAAGTCACTTCATAATGTAAGCCAAGTGGAAGTCACTTCATAATGTAAGCAAAGTGTAAAAGTCACTTCATAATGTAAGCCGAGTGTAAATGTCACTTCATAATGTAAGCCAAGTATAAAAGTCACTTCATATTGTAAGCAAAGTATAAATGTCACTTCATAATGTAAGCCAAGTATAAAAGTCACTTCATATTGTAAGCCAAGTATAAATGTCACTTCATATTGTAAGCCGAGTGTAAATGTCACTTCATAATGTAAGCCAAGTGGAAGAGTCACTTAAGTGTAAAAGTCACTTCATAATGTAAGCCAAGTGTAAAAGTCACTTCCTAATGTAAGCCAAGTGTAAAAGTCACTTCATAATGTAAGCAAAATGTAAAAGTCACTTCATAATGTAAGCCAAGTGTAAAAGTCACTTCCTAATGTAAGCCAAGTGTAAAAGTAACTTCATAATGTAAGCCAAGTGTAAAAGTCACTTCATAATGTAAGCAAAATGTAAAAGTCACTTCATAATGTAAGCCAAGTGTAAAAGTCACTTCATAATGTAAGCAAAGTGTAAAAGTCACTTCCTAATGTAAGCCAAGTGTAAAAGTAACTTCATAATGTAAGCCAAGTGTAAAAGTCACTTCATAATGTAAGCAAAGTATAAAAGGTACTTCATAATGTAAGCCGAGTGTAAAAGTCACTTAAGTGTAAAAGTCACTTCCTAATGTAAGCCAAGTGTAAAAGTCACTTCATAATGTAAGCCAAGTGTAAAAGTCACTTCATAATGTAAGCAAAATGTAAAAGTCACTTCATTCAAGCAATATCACACTCGAGGTTGTGTTGTTATACTACTGAATATGTCTGTCTGCCTGCCTGCCTGTTTGTCTGTCTGTCTGTCTCTCTCTCTGCGTGTCTGCCTGCCAGTCTCTCTGTCTGCCTCTCACAGGCAATTATCTTTTCGACAATTGTAAATGACCTCCTTGAACCTGTGTGTGGGAGGTGTGGTTCGGCTGAGAGTCACGACAGGTGCAGCTTGTGAGGTCGTCAGTGTAATTAACCCTCTCTCTCTCTCGTTATTCCAGTTCCCCCTGTGTGTCATGGTCCTGGTCATTGCCCTGCCCTAAAATAGGATAACTTATCTAAGTGAAAACACTCATTATAGCCCTAAAGTGTTGTTTTCATTATGAGTTTAGTCATATGATTATATCAAATAGGCTACACATTGAATATGATTAATTTAATAATTAAATGGAAAACAAATAATAAAACGTACAGATAATTTATTATTATATATATTTTGTTGTGGTTGTTTGTTCTTTATCCGCAGGTGCCTTGACACACTGCGGTATTGTGGTGATGTGGTTACCGCGGCGACAGCCCTACCTCTCTCTAGCCATTCCTAGAGTGCCTTTGCACCCCTTAAGCCAGGGGTAGGCAATTAAGTTTGGCCGAGGGCCAATTTTTTTCCCCAAGCCATTGTATATGTAATGTATATGTATATCAGGAGGTAGAGCAGCAATCTTTTAAGTTGCTCAAGAAGGCTCACACATAGGGTTGGGTACCGTTCACATTTGAACCGATATACCTGTGAATCGATACAGGTACCCGACGGTACCTTTTTTCTGTACTTTAATGTCTAAAGAAATTAATCTACCTACCTCAGTTGTAAAAAAAAATTTGTCCAAACTTCTAATTATTTATTATCATTATTATTTATTTAGAACAATTTGTTAATATATAATATTGCAGCGAGCGTTGTCTGCATCTAGTTTTGTAAAGTATAACCACACTTGCAACCGTTTTCGGCTTGCCATTGCCCCGACTGTTTTGTTGTTGTTGAATCAAGTAAAGTCCTAGTTAAGCGACTAAGCGTGTATTGTGCGTGTGAATGTTGACGCGAGGCACGCCTCATAGGTTTTGTTTCGCGGTAAACTAAACGTTGACGTCATCAGACTTTTTGCAGTACCGAAATGTGGCACCGGTGGATCTCACGTGAATCGGTACTCGGTAGTACCGACGTGATTCGGTCGGTACCCTTAAAAGTACTGGATTCGGTACCCATCCCTACCCACCAACGCCTCTACCCCACTGCGGTGCCTCAGGAAGTGGCACCGTAGAGAGCGTACTGGCGGGCTGTATCACCGTGTGGTGTCGTCATGGCAACGCCACCACTCAGGATAAGAAAGCCATCCAGAGCGTCGTGAGGACGGCAGAAAAGATCATCGGTTGTTCACTGCTGTCCATCGAGGAGATCCATGAGTCCAGGTGCCGGAACAAAGCCATCTCCATCATCCAGGACCACAACCACTCGGGACACCAGCTGTTCTCCAAACTGCGATCCGGTCGCCGGTACCGCAGCATAGGAACCAACACAAACCGGAACAGTTTCTACCCACAGGCCGTGCGCCTGATGAACAGTTAATCCGCTCCTTACTGCACTCAAATGCTGCTACAATGCTCAGCCACTTTACTGCACCCTGGTGCATCAATATAATTTGCAATTATTTTAGCTTGTCTGTGTACTTGTTTTTATTTACTTATACTTAGTTGTACTTATTTTATTGCACATACCACAGACAGTTTATTGTATACAAATACTTTTTTATTCTGTAAATTGTTGCTTGTTTATTCCTTGACGCTGTGGAGCAAACGGAGAGTAAGAATTCCATTGTACTTGTTGCGTGGCAAATAAAACTGTCTGAATCATCTGGTCATGTGAAAGCACAAGAACAGTACAACAAAAATAAATCAATGTGGACCCGTTTGTATCAACGAGCAGATCGCCAAGCATCTAAACAGAACCTTGAAGTCCATGATCCGTACATTTATTCAAGACAACGCATGCAATTAGGAGAGGTGGCTGGACCCCCTGCTGTCTGTGGTGCGGGAGGTGCCCCCTGCTGTCTGTGGAAGGTGCCCCCTGCTGTCTGTGGTGCGGGAGGTGCCCCCTGCTGTCTGTGGGAGGTGCCCCCTGCTGTCTGTGGAAGGTGCCCCCTGCTGTCTGTGGAAGGTGCCCCCTGCTGTCTGTGGTGTGGGAGGTGCCCCCTGCTGTCTGTGGTGTGGGAGGTGCCCCCTGCTGTCTGTGGTGTGGGAGGTGCCCCCTGCTGTCTGTGGAAGGTGCCCCCTGCTGTCTGTGGTGTGGGAGGTGCCCCCTGCTGTCTGTGGTGCGGGAGGTGCCCCCTGCTGTCTGTGGTGTGGGAGGTGCCCCCTGCTGTCTGTGGTGCGGGAGGTGCCCCCTGCTGTCTGTGGTGTGGGAGGTGCCCCCTGCTGTCTGTGGTGCGGGAGGTGCCCCCTGCTGTCTGTGGTGTGGGAGGTGCCCCCTGCTGTCTGTGGTGCGGGAGGTGCCCCCTGCTGTCTGTGGTGCGGGAGGTGCCCCCTGCTGTCTGTGGTGTGGGAGGTGCCCCCTGCTGTCTGTGGTGCGGGAGGTGCCCCCTGCTGTCTGTGGGAGGTGCCCCCTGCTGTCTGTGGTGTGGGAGGTGCCCCCTGCTGTCTGTGGTGCGGGAGGTGCCCCCTGCTGTCTGTGGTGCGGGAGGTGCCCCCTGCTGTCTGTGGTGTGGGAGGTGCCCCCTGCTGTCTGTGGTGTGGGAGGTGCCCCCTGCTGTCTGTGGTGTGGGAGGTGCCCCCTGCTGTCTGTGGAAGGTGCCCCCTGCTGTCTGTGGTGTGGGAGGTGCCCCCTGCTGTCTGCGGAAGGTGCCCCCTGCTGTCTGTGGTGTGGGAGGTGCCCCCTGCTGTCTGTGGTGTGGGAGGTGCCCCCTGCTGTCTGTGGTGTGGGAGGTGCCCCCTGCTGTCTGTGGTGTGGGAGGTGCCCCCTGCTGTCTGTGGTGTGGGAGGTGCCCCCTGCTGTCTGTGGTGTGGGAGGTGCCCCCTGCTGTCTGTGGTGCGGGAGGTGCCCCCTGCTGTCTGTGGTGTGGGAGGTGCCCCCTGCTGTCTGTGGTGTGGGAGGTGCCCCCTGCTGTCTGTGGTGTGGGAGGTGCCCCCTGCTGTCTGTGGGAGGTGCCCCCTGCTGTCTGTGGTGTGGGAGGTGCCCCCTGCTGTCTGTGGTGCGGGAGGTGCCCCCTGCTGTCTGTGGTGCGGGAGGTGCCCCCTGCTGTCTGTGGGAGGTGCCCCCTGCTGTCTGTGGTGTGGGAGGTGCCCCCTGCTGTCTGTGGTGCGGGAGGTGCCCCCTGCTGTCTGTGGTGTGGGAGGTGCCCCCTGCTGTCTGTGGTGTGGGAGGTGCCCCCTGCTGTCTGTGGAAGGTGCCCCCTGCTGTCTGTGGAAGGTGCCCCCTGCTGTCTGTGGTGTGGGAGGTGCCCCCTGCTGTCTGTGGAAGGTGCCCCCTGCTGTCTGTGGAAGGTGCCCCCTGCTGTCTGTGGTGCGGGAGGTGCCCCCTGCTGTCTGTGGTGTGGGAGGTGCCCCCTGCTGTCTGTGGGAGGTGCCCCCTGCTGTCTGTGGTGCGGGAGGTGCCCCCTGCTGTCTGTGGAAGGTGCCCCCTGCTGTCTGTGGTGTGGGAGGTGCCCCCTGCTGTCTGTGGAAGGTGCCCCCTGCTGTCTGTGGTGTGGGAGGTGCCCCCTGCTGTCTGTGGTGTGGGAGGTGCCCCCTGCTGTCTGTGGTGCGGGAGGTGCCCCCTGCTGTCTGTGGTGTGGGAGGTGCCCCCTGCTGTCTGTGGTGTGGGAGGTGCCCCCTGCTGTCTGTGGTGTGGGAGGTGCCCCCTGCTGTCTGTGGTGTGGGAGGTGCCCCCTGCTGTCTGTGGAAGGTGCCCCCTGCTGTCTGTGGTGTGGGAGGTGCCCCCTGCTGTCTGTGGTGTGGGAGGTGCCCCCTGCTGTCTGTGGTGCGGGAGGTGCCCCCTGCTGTCTGTGGGAGGTGCCCCCTGCTGTCTGTGGTGTGGGAGGTGCCCCCTGCTGTCTGTGGTGTGGGAGGTGCCCCCTGCTGTCTGTGGTGTGGGAGGTGCCCCCTGCTGTCTGTGGTGCGGGAGGTGCCCCCTGCTGTCTGTGGAAGGTGCCCCCTGCTGTCTGTGGTGTGGGAGGTGCCCCCTGCTGTCTGTGGTGTGGGAGGTGCCCCCTGCTGTCTGTGGTGTGGGAGGTGCCCCCTGCTGTCTGTGGTGTGGGAGGTGCCCCCTGCTGTCTGTGGTGTGGGAGGTGCCCCCTGCTGTCTGTGGTGTGGGAGGTGCCCCCTGCTGTCTGTGGTGTGGGAGGTGCCCCCTGCTGTCTGTGGTGTGGGAGGTGCCCCCTGCTGTCTGTGGAAGGTGCCCCCTGCTGTCTGTGGTGTGGGAGGTGCCCCCTGCTGTCTGTGGTGTGGAAGGTGCCCCCTGCTGTCTGTGGTGTGGGAGGTGCCCCCTGCTGTCTGTGGTGCGGGAGGTGCCCCCTGCTGTCTGTGGTGTGGGAGGTGCCCCCTGCTGTCTGTGGTGTGGGAGGTGCCCCCTGCTGTCTGTGGGAGGTGCCCCCTGCTGTCTGTGGTGTGGGAGGTGCCCCCTGCTGTCTGTGGTGTGGAAGGTGCCCCCTGCTGTCTGTGGTGTGGGAGGTGCCCCCTGCTGTCTGTGGTGTGGGAGGTGCCCCCTGCTGTCTGTGGTGTGGGAGGTGCCCCCTGCTGTCTGTGGTGCGGGAGGTGCCCCCTGCTGTCTGTGGTGCGGGAGGTGCCCCCTGCTGTCTGTGGTGTGGGAGGTGCCCCCTGCTGTCTGTGGTGCGGGAGGTGCCCCCTGCTGTCTGTGGTGCGGGAGGTGCCCCCTGCTGTCTGTGGGAGGTGCCCCCTGCTGTCTGTGGTGTGGGAGGTGCCCCCTGCTGTCTGTGGTGCGGGAGGTGCCCCCTGCTGTCTGTGGTGTGGGAGGTGCCCCCTGCTGTCTGTGGTGTGGGAGGTGCCCCCTGCTGTCTGTGGAAGGTGCCCCCTGCTGTCTGTGGAAGGTGCCCCCTGCTGTCTGTGGTGTGGGAGGTGCCCCCTGCTGTCTGTGGAAGGTGCCCCCTGCTGTCTGTGGTGTGGGAGGTGCCCCCTGCTGTCTGTGGTGTGGGAGGTGCCCCCTGCTGTCTGTGGTGCGGGAGGTGCCCCCTGCTGTCTGTGGTGTGGGAGGTGCCCCCTGCTGTCTGTGGTGTGGGAGGTGCCCCCTGCTGTCTGTGGTGTGGGAGGTGCCCCCTGCTGTCTGTGGTGTGGGAGGTGCCCCCTGCTGTCTGTGGTGTGGGAGGTGCCCCCTGCTGTCTGTGGTGTGGGAGGTGCCCCCTGCTGTCTGTGGTGCGGGAGGTGCCCCCTGCTGTCTGTGGGAGGTGCCCCCTGCTGTCTGTGGTGTGGGAGGTGCCCCCTGCTGTCTGTGGTGTGGGAGGTGCCCCCTGCTGTCTGTGGTGTGGGAGGTGCCCCCTGCTGTCTGTGGTGTGGGAGGTGCCCCCTGCTGTCTGTGGTGTGGGAGGTGCCCCCTGCTGTCTGTGGTGCGGGAGGTGCCCCCTGCTGTCTGTGGAAGGTGCCCCCTGCTGTCTGTGGTGTGGGAGGTGCCCCCTGCTGTCTGTGGTGTGGGAGGTGCCCCCTGCTGTCTGTGGTGTGGGAGGTGCCCCCTGCTGTCTGTGGTGTGGGAGGTGCCCCCTGCTGTCTGTGGTGTGGGAGGTGCCCCCTGCTGTCTGTGGAAGGTGCCCCCTGCTGTCTGTGGTGTGGGAGGTGCCCCCTGCTGTCTGTGGTGTGGAAGGTGCCCCCTGCTGTCTGTGGTGTGGGAGGTGCCCCCTGCTGTCTGTGGTGCGGGAGGTGCCCCCTGCTGTCTGTGGTGTGGGAGGTGCCCCCTGCTGTCTGTGGGAGGTGCCCCCTGCTGTCTGTGGTGTGGGAGGTGCCCCCTGCTGTCTGTGGTGTGGAAGGTGCCCCCTGCTGTCTGTGGTGTGGGAGGTGCCCCCTGCTGTCTGTGGTGTGGGAGGTGCCCCCTGCTGTCTGTGGTGTGGGAGGTGCCCCCTGCTGTCTGTAGTGTGGGAGGTGCCCCCTGCTGTCTGTGGTGTGGGAGGTGCCCCCTGCTGTCTGTGGTGTGGGAGGTGCCCCCTGCTGTCTGTGGTGTGGGAGGTGCCCCCTGCTGTCTGTGGTGTGGGAGGTGCCCCCTGCTGTCTGTGGTGTGGGAGGTGCCCCCTGCTGTCTGTGGTGTGGGAGGTGCCCCCTGCTGTCTGTGGTGTGGGAGGTGCCCCCTGCTGTCTGTGGGAGGTGCCCCCTGCTGTCTGTGGTGTGGGAGGTGCCCCCTGCTGTCTGTGGTGCGGGAGGTGCCCCCTGCTGTCTGTGGTGCGGGAGGTGCCCCCTGCTGTCTGTGGTGCGGGAGGTGCCCCCTGCTGTCTGTGGTGCGGGAGGTGCCCCCTGCTGTCTGTGGTGTGGGAGGTGCCCCCTGCTGTCTGTGGTGTGGGAGGTGCCCCCTGCTGTCTGTGGTGTGGGAGGTGCCCCCTGCTGTCTGTGGGAGGTGCCCCCTGCTGTCTGTGGTGTGGGAGGTGCCCCCTGCTGTCTGTGGTGCGGGAGGTGCCCCCTGCTGTCTGTGGTGCGGGAGGTGCCCCCTGCTGTCTGTGGGAGGTGCCCCCTGCTGTCTGTGGTGCGGGAGGTGCCCCCTGCTGTCTGTGGTGTGGGAGGTGCCCCCTGCTGTCTGTGGTGCGGGAGGTGCCCCCTGCTGTCTGTGGTGCGGGAGGTGCCCCCTGCTGTCTGTGGTGTGGGAGGTGCCCCCTGCTGTCTGTGGTGTGGGAGGTGCCCCCTGCTGTCTGTGGGAGGTGCCCCCTGCTGTCTGTGGTGTGGGAGGTGCCCCCTGCTGTCTGTGGTGCGGGAGGTGCCCCCTGCTGTCTGTGGTGCGGGAGGTGCCCCCTGCTGTCTGTGGGAGGTGCCCCCTGCTGTCTGTGGTGTGGGAGGTGCCCCCTGCTGTCTGTGGTGTGGGAGGTGCCCCCTGCTGTCTGTGGGAGGTGCCCCCTGCTGTCTGTGGTGCGGGAGGTGCCCCCTGCTGTCTGTGGTGTGGGAGGTGCCCCCTGCTGTCTGTGGTGTGGGAGGTGCCCCCTGCTGTCTGTGGAAGGTGCCCCCTGCTGTCTGTGGTGCGGGAGGTGCCCCCTGCTGTCTGTGGTGCGGGAGGTGCCCCCTGCTGTCTGTGGGAGGTGCCCCCTGCTGTCTGTGGTGTGGGAGGTGCCCCCTGCTGTCTGTGGTGTGAGAGGTGCCCCCTGCTGTCTGTGGGAGGTGCCCCCTGCTGTCTGTGGTGCGGGAGGTGCCCCCTGCTGTCTGTGGTGTGGGAGGTGCCCCCTGCTGTCTGTGGTGTGGGAGGTGCCCCCTGCTGTCTGTGGAAGGTGCCCCCTGCTGTCTGTGGTGTGGGAGGTGCCCCCTGCTGTCTGTGGTGCGGGAGGTGCCCCCTGCTGTCTGTGGTGTGGGAGGTGCCCCCTGCTGTCTGTGGTGCGGGAGGTGCCCCCTGCTGTCTGTGGTGCGGGAGGTGCCCCCTGCTGTCTGTGGTGCGGGAGCTGCCCCCTGCTGTCTGTGGTGCGGGAGGTGCCCCCTGCTGTCTGTGGGAGGTGCCCCCTGCTGTCTGTGGTGTGGGAGGTGCCCCCTGCTGTCTGTGGTGTGGGAGGTGCCCCCTGCTGTCTGTGGTGCGGGAGGTGCCCCCTGCTGTCTGTGGGAGGTGCCCCCTGCTGTCTGTGGTGTGGGAGGTGCCCCCTGCTGTCTGTGGTGTGGGAGGTGCCCCCTGCTGTCTGTGGGAGGTGCCCCCTGCTGTCTGTGGGAGGTGCCCCCTGCTGTCTGTGGTGCGGGAGGTGCCCCCTGCTGTCTGTGGGAGGTGCCCCCTGCTGTCTGTGGTGCGGGAGGTGCCCCCTGCTGTCTGTGGGAGGTGCCCCCTGCTGTCTGTGGTGTGGGAGGTGCCCCCTGCTGTCTGTGGGAGGTGCCCCCTGCTGTCTGTGGTGTGGGAGGTGCCCCCTGCTGTCTGTGGTGCGGGAGGTGCCCCCTGCTGTCTGTGGTGCGGGAGGTGCCCCCTGCTGTCTGTGGGAGGTGCCCCCTGCTGTCTGTGGTGCGGGAGGTGCCCCCTGCTGTCTGTGGGAGGTGCCCCCTGCTGTCTGTGGTGCGGGAGGTGCCCCCTGCTGTCTGTGGGAGGTGCCCCCTGCTGTCTGTGGTGTGGGAGGTGCCCCCTGCTGTCTGTGGGAGGTGCCCCCTGCTGTCTGTGGTGTGGGAGGTGCCCCCTGCTGTCTGTGGTGCGGGAGGTGCCCCCTGCTGTCTGTGGTGCGGGAGGTGCCCCCTGCTGTCTGTGGGAGGTGCCCCCTGCTGTCTGTGGTGTGGGAGGTGCCCCCTGCTGTCTGTGGTGTGGGAGGTGCCCCCTGCTGTCTGTGGTGTGGGAGGTGCCCCCTGCTGTCTGTGGGAGGTGCCCCCTGCTGTCTGTGGTGTGGGAGGTGCCCCCTGCTGTCTGTGGTGTGGGAGGTGCCCCCTGCTGTCTGTGGAAGGTGCCCCCTGCTGTCTGTGGTGTGGGAGGTGCCCCCTGCTGTCTGTGGTGTGGGAGGTGCCCCCTGCTGTCTGTGGTGTGGGAGGTGCCCCCTGCTGTCTGTGGGAGGTGCCCCCTGCTGTCTGTGGTGTGGGAGGTGCCCCCTGCTGTCTGTGGTGTGGGAGGTGCCCCCTGCTGTCTGTGGTGCGGGAGGTGCCCCCTGCTGTCTGTGGGAGGTGCCCCCTGCTGTCTGTGGTGTGGGAGGTGCCCCCTGCTGTCTGTGGTGTGGGAGGTGCCCCCTGCTGTCTGTGGTGTGAGAGGTGCCCCCTGCTGTCTGTGGGAGGTGCCCCCTGCTGTCTGTGGTGCGGGAGGTGCCCCCTGCTGTCTGTGGGAGGTGCCCCCTGCTGTCTGCGGGAGGTGCCCCCTGCTGTCTGTGGGAGGTGCCCCCTGCTGTCTGTGGTGCGGGAGGTGCCCCCTGCTGTCTGTGGGAGGTGCCCCCTGCTGTCTGTGGTGTGGGAGGTGCCCCCTGCTGTCTGTGGGAGGTGCCCCCTGCTGTCTGTGGTGTGGGAGGTGCCCCCTGCTGTCTGTGGTGCGGGAGGTGCCCCCTGCTGTCTGTGGTGCGGGAGGTGCCCCCTGCTGTCTGTGGGAGGTGCCCCCTGCTGTCTGTGGTGCGGGAGGTGCCCCCTGCTGTCTGTGGGAGGTGCCCCCTGCTGTCTGTGGTGCGGGAGGTGC
This sequence comes from Notolepis coatsorum, assembly GCF_963971535.1. NCBI lineage: Eukaryota > Metazoa > Chordata > Actinopteri > Aulopiformes > Paralepididae > Notolepis > Notolepis coatsorum. The sequence goes on from NC_140167.1 coordinate 204,009,914, forward strand.
CCCCTGCTGTCTGTGGGAGGTGCCCCCTGCTGTCTGTGGTGTGGGAGGTGCCCCCTGCTGTCTGTGGGAGGTGCCCCCTGCTGTCTGTGGTGTGGGAGGTGCCCCCTGCTGTCTGTGGTGCGGGAGGTGCCCCCTGCTGTCTGTGGGAGGTGCCCCCTGCTGTCTGTGGGAGGTGCCCCCTGCTGTCTGTGGTGTGGGAGGTGCCCCCTGCTGTCTGTGGTGTGGGAGGTGCCCCCTGCTGTCTGTGGTGTGGGAGGTGCCCCCTGCTGTCTGTGGGAGGTGCCCCCTGCTGTCTGTGGTGTGGGAGGTGCCCCCTGCTGTCTGTGGAAGGTGCCCCCTGCTGTCTGTGGTGTGGGAGGTGCCCCCTGCTGTCTGTGGTGTGGGAGGTGCCCCCTGCTGTCTGTGGTGTGGGAGGTGCCCCCTGCTGTCTGTGGGAGGTGCCCCCTGCTGTCTGTGGTGTGGGAGGTGCCCCCTGCTGTCTGTGGTGTGGGAGGTGCCCCCTGCTGTCTGTGGTGCGGGAGGTGCCCCCTGCTGTCTGTGGGAGGTGCCCCCTGCTGTCTGTGGTGTGGGAGGTGCCCCCTGCTGTCTGTGGTGTGGGAGGTGCCCCCTGCTGTCTGTGGTGTGGGAGGTGCCCCCTGCTGTCTGTGGGAGGTGCCCCCTGCTGTCTGTGGGAGGTGCCCCCTGCTGTCTGTGGTGCGGGAGGTGCCCCCTGCTGTCTGTGGGAGGTGCCCCCTGCTGTCTGCGGGAGGTGCCCCCTGCTGTCTGTGGGAGGTGCCCCCTGCTGTCTGTGGTGCGGGAGGTGCCCCCTGCTGTCTGTGGGAGGTGCCCCCTGCTGTCTGTGGTGCGGGAGGTGCCCCCTGCTGTCTGTGGGAGGTGCCCCCTGCTGTCTGTGGTGCGGGAGGTGCCCCCTGCTGTCTGTGGGAGGTGCCCCCTGCTGTCTGTGGTGCGGGAGGTGCCCCCTGCTGTCTGTGGGAGGTGCCCCCTGCTGTCTGTGGTGCGGGAGGTGCCCCCTGCTGTCTGTGGGAGGTGCCCCCTGCTGTCTGTGGTGCGGGAGGTGCCCCCTGCTGTCTGTGGGAGGTGCCCCCTGCTGTCTGTGGTGTGGGAGGTGCCCCCTGCTGTCTGTGGTGCGGGAGGTGCCCCCTGCTGTCTGTGGGAGGTGCCCCCTGCTGTCTGTGGTGTGGGAGGTGCCCCCTGCTGTCTGTGGTGTGGGAGGTGCCCCCTGCTGTCTGTGGTGTGGGAGGTGCCCCCTGCTGTCTGTGGTGCGGGAGGTGCCCCCTGCTGTCTGTGGTGTGGGAGGTGCCCCCTGCTGTCTGTGGTGCGGGAGGTGCCCCCTGCTGTCTGTGGTGTGGGAGGTGCCCCCTGCTGTCTGTGGTGTGGGATCTTGGACCTCATTAACCAAACCGCATTAACAGAAATGTATGTAGTGTGGTAGTGAAAGGGTTAACCTGCTGTAGTGTGGTAGTGAAAGGGTTAACCCTTTGTCATGTGGCAGTGAAAGGGTTAACAGTCTGTATTGTTGCAGTGAAAGGGTTAACCATTTGGCGGTGAAAGGGTTAAAGAAAACAGGGAATTGGAAGTGATGTGGGTCGGAGTTACGTATGTGTTTATTTACTTGTCTATTGTTGCTTTGTTTGTTTGTACTATAGTATTATTTATTCATTTGTCATTTATTTGTGCTCAATGTTATTTTCTCTTCATGTTTTGGGGGGGGGGGTCTTGGGTGGGGAGGGTGGCTGAGCTGGGGGTGATAGGATGGGGAGGGTGAAAGGGTTTATACGTAAAATGTTCTATACATTTTTTGTAAAGTGTTTCAATTGAAAAATATCAATAAATAGATTTATTACTTATTTATTATTATTATAATGTTTTTTTGAAGAAAAAGGGTTCTGGACCCGAGAGCAAAACTCCACTCACTCTGGCAGTCATTGCGGAAGAATGTGCAACAGAGGGGCAAGGCTGAGACAGTTTGCTCTGGGAGAGATTTTTTTCTTTTTTTTAAACACTAACCCTCTTACCATCTTATACTATCATGCACTGTTCCTACTATACTAATATGTCTTCTTTACTACTATGCACTCAACACTGCAGCACCCAAGTTTCAGCACTGTTTGACACAACACATTGTTACTCAGTTGTAAGAGTTGTACCCTTCCTACTGACTTAATACAGAACTTGTAAGTCGCTTTGGATAAAAGCGTCAGCTAAATGACAAAATGTAAATGTAAATAAGATAAACCTTTATTCAGCCCTGTAGGGAAATTCAGATATCATAGCAGCAACAGCAACTCTGGCCAAAGTGCAAGGATTATATATGTAATTTTCCTTTATCGCCTAAATAACATCTCATCCCATATCTTACTGACCTCCTTTCCTCCTACCACCCCTCTCAGTCCCTCAGATCCACCCCAGCCTGCCTGCCTCCTCTCTTTTAATATACTTGTGCTGTTCAAGTTGGTCATGAGCAGTAAAACTCCTGTTTTTATACATAATCAGATTGTTTTTAGTAATACTGTGCACGAGCATTACACTAGAGGTTCCAGTAGTGGGCAGCTTGAATTGCCAGGTCCTAAAACCAATGCTTTAAGGAGATATTTTATTTTTAGAGCATTAACTCTTTGGAAAAACCTGCCTCAAAACCTCTGCTGCATTTACAGTAGATTCACTTTAAAAAATAATCTTAAATTGTTTTTAACACTGTAAAGTATTTTTGTTTTACACTGTAATGTAATTTTAGCTATCTTAAGTGTTAGTTTCATTATGCATTGTGTGTACTGACTTTTAATAATTTTGTTTTTGCAATAATAATTGTTTTTGTATGTTTTTTTGTGTGTGGACCCCAGGAAGACTAGCTGGTTGCTATGGCACCAGCTAATGGGGATCCTTAATCAAATCAAATCAAATCAAATCAAATCAAATCAAATCAAATCAAATCAAATCAAAATCTCTCCTCCTACCAACCCTCTCAGTCCCTCAGATCCACCTCAGCCTGGCTGCCTCCTCTCCCACTACCAACCCTCTGAGTCCCTCAGATCCACCTCAGCCTGGCTGCCTCCTCTCCCACTACCAACCCTCTGAGTCCCTCAGATCCACCTCAGCCTGCCTGCCTCCTCTCCCACTACCAACCCTCTGAGTCCCTCAGATCCACCTCAGCCTGGCTGCCTCCTCTCCCACTACCAACCCTCTTAGTCCCTCAGATCCACCACAGCCTGCCTGCCTCCTCTCCCACTACCAACCCTCTGAGTCCCTCAGATCCACCTCAGCCTGGCTGCCTCCTCTCCCACTACCAACCCTCTGAGTCCCTCAGATCCACCTCAGCCTGCCTGCCTCCTCTCCCACTACCAACCCTCTGAGTCCCTCAGATCCACCTCAGCCTGCCTGCCTCCTCTCCCACTACCAACCCTCTCAGTCCCTCAGATCCACCTCAGCCTGCCTGCCTCCTCTCCCACTACCAACCCTCTGAGTCCCTCAGATCCACCTCAGCCTGCCTTCTCAAGTTCTCATCTCCACTGTCTTCCCTTAGCCCCCATCCATCCTTGTGTTACGCTTGTCTGATGTTTGTCTCACTACCTCCGCCCATCAGTGTAAAGCCACTTTGAGTGCTAGAAAAGCTCTATACAAATGTAATGTATTATTATTGTCATTATTATCCCAAACAGCTGAATCTGTACAAAGCAAAGCAAAATAAATGTTCCATAATATCCTTTAAATGAGTTGTGACTCACTCGTTCTCGTGGCAGCCCTGTGGTGCTGGTCGTGGACGGGTGCCTGCCTCAACTCCTCTAGCAATTCTAGCGCCCCCTGGAGGTTGGACACTCTGAAAGCACTGGAGAAAGCAGGCTGGTCAGCCATGCTCATCTCACCACGCTGGGCCAACATCTGCAACTCAAACTGGGGTGGGGGGGGGGCAGAGAGAGAGAAAGAGAGAGAGAGAGTGAGAGAGCGAGAGAGAGAATCAAACCGGCCCCTAACTATAAACAAGATCCCTGCATCTCCCTATAACCAGCTAGGGCTGAACGATGTGGAAAACATATTGGACTGATACTGCAACTGCGATATGATTGATGATATTAGAGAGAATGATTAATTTCATAGCGTGATACGTTTATTTGTTTATTCAGAATGTCTAACCACCATCTCACTGCTCTGCAGGGCGTTATGTTCACAACAGTAACGTTAGCATGCTAACTGGCTAAAGTTGCTAACAGGCTGAAAATAAGTCATAGTTAGCCCATTTCCATCAGCAGGAATAACAGAAAATGTGGTTTTATATTGATTACCAAGCTACTTTGTTGGCAAGGATAGATGGATTTAACGTTATGTGTCCCAGACAGCCCTAAGGAAAAACGACAAGAAGGCTGGTGTTACCAGGTAAGACTTGATGCACTCCGCAGATTCAAGATTGTTTATTGTCATGTGCACAGTTAAACAGGCAGTTTGCCGTACAATGAAAATCTTACTTTGCTAGTCCGCCCTTCACACAAAATCACACAATACTTTTTTTTACAATTTAAATAGAAGCGAGTGCTAAAAAATAAACCCTTTTTTAAAGGGTATAAGATATATACAAGGCACAGTGAGTAACAAGGCACAGGTAACTCAACTCACATTGACTGCACATAACTTTGGTTATGTGGACAGACCTGTCTGGGAGGGCTTTGTAGCTGAACTTGCCATTCAAAATACCTTTACGTTGCTGCTTGCTATGGCCATCCGACTTAACATTAACACCAGCTGATTCCAAAACTACGGGCAAACAGTCGTCACAGAATGTGCCTTAACACTTTGATCGCCAGGCTTAAATTCATAATTTACCATCCTCCGCCAGCCCTATTTAACATGGAGAAGTTCCCCTTCTTTGCAGGGCTATAACTTTTAAAATTGTATTGCTAAATTGACATTACTATGGCCCATTCAACATCCTATATCTATTGTTCAGGGTGTAGCAACGTTATACTTTTTCATTCACATATTCATACTAAAATACGGTCTAAAGTATAAGTATGTTTTTATCGTTTTCTGCAGCTTTCTCCAGAACTTGATTTATAGCCATAAATGCATTATATTGATGATCAAATACAGTTTGGTAGGAATCTGTGCGAGATAAAAAATGTCAACTGTACGTGCTTCTAGGAGTTACTACGTATGATCTGATGTTGACCGGATGGGGGGGGGGGTCGTTTATAATTCCGTGGGCAACGTTATATCATTCATCTAGTGTGTGTGATATGATCATTAGAGCAGTTAGTATCGAAGACGTTAACAAATAATGCTGAAACTCACCGTAGCTTCCTCGTAGCGTTGGGAGATGAGCGTGGAACAGAATTTTTTCTATTATGGGATGTCGAAATATCCGATCCATTTCCAGGTTGTATAATAGTATATACGTCCAAATCATGTTGTTTATCGAGTTATTGGTAACGGATCACTATCCGTTGTGATCAGCTCGAGTCCTGGGACTATTAGCGAGTGATCGGACCGAATTGAAATGAGCACCAGCTTCCACTTCCTGTTTCTGCCCTGGGCGATCCGCCGATCGGCCACCAGATGGCGCTCTTGAACCGTTGTAGAGTTGAGAGGGGCTCAACAGTACATCTCATGTCTCCGGGGGAGAAATATGATTTCGATCACAGATCTTTGAAATATTGATATCAAAGACGCTGTCCAGCGTCTTCGGCAGAATGAGCATGGCGGGGAAAGACGTGTTTCAGCGTTTCCGGCGATTAAAGTGTTAACATCCTACAAACATGACTTTTTATTCATATGGTGAAATTTCAGAACAACAATTTACCAGACTGTTTCCAACAATATTTCTGTAAGAATTCCTCTATTCATTCTTACCAAACAATCTACATCTTCTTTTCCATCTTACCAACAAGGGACAGTATTCCATTAAATATAGAGGTGTACAACTGTGGAACGCCAACCTACACCTGCGGTAGACAGCTCCACCTCAGTACCTGTTTTTAAAAGAAAACTAAAAGAGGCTTTAATAACCACCCAGAGAAGAAACAGGGTAGACTAATTGTGTTTGTTTACACTTTATTTACTTTTGTATTTCTGGCTGGTTCATTTAAATACTTGTATTTTGTCCACTGCATATATTGTGTTGTTTTATCGTTTCTTTTTATTTTATTATTGTGAGTGCATTTTTGCGTAACTTTTTAAACCTTTTTTTATTTTATTGTTTTATTATTTCCCCCCCTTTTCTTATGATTTAAATGTTTAAGTTGTGGTGAGGTTTTAAAATAAGCCCTGGTGGGTTTCTTACCTCACCTGCACATCCTCTTTATAAATATTGTATTGATATTATATAATTAATTTGTATTAATTGAATGTGTGTAAATAAATATCAACATCATAATTTTTTACCCAGTGCAGCACTATTCTTTCTCCCAGTTATAATTATAGAGGTGTAGTCTGACGTCACTTTTGGCTGCCCGTGAGGTCCACCCGTATAGGGATTTATCATTGGGAAAATGGATTTCCTGCTATTGTAACAATTCTGCCTCATGAACATTGGAAAGCTTTCCATTTTTGCACAAAATGAGTTCCCTTCCATCACTAACATTATTGTTTAAGCATTTTTGGTTGAAATAAAATTCGACGTAATTATTTTACGATTAATTGCAAATATTTTCATGTTGAGCTTTATATTGTGGATGAATACGCACAGAAAGGTACACCATGCAGGGCGGTTAGGTGGCCGAGCGGAGATTGCGTTCGTCACCAACCCCGGAGCTGTGAGCTGGATTCGCCTGTTCGAATCCAGCTCACAGCTCCGGGGTTGTCACCAGCTTGGCTGGCCGTCCGCACTAATACAATTGGCTGTATTAGAGGGTGGGAGAAGCTGGCGGGGTGGGTCCGGGTCGTTGTAAACAGCGACTCCTACAGTTCGGTCGGGGCGCCTGCTAAGCGCGGATAGGACTCGAGGGGGATAGTGTGATCCTCCCACACGCTACGCCCTCTCAGTGAGAATCCGCGCTGCCAGGTGAAAAGAAGCGGTGATTGGCTGGACGTGTGTCGGAGGAAGCACGTGGTAGCCTCCACTCTCCCAGATGATCTGACTGTGGGGGGTAAGTGCGCAGCGACCAGGAAGGGACTGGGAATTGGCATACGACTAACATTGGGATGGGAGAAAATCGGAGGAAAATGGAGGGGGAAAAAGATTAAAAAAAAAAAAAAAAAAAAAAGAAAGGTACACCATGCCATAGCTGTCAACATTGGGATTTGAAAAAACTGGATATTTCGCCCCGCCCCCTTCCCCCCGGCCCGCCCCCTCCCAATGTAGTCTCGTCCCCCTTGTATGTATATTATATTATATATTGTCTGCACTGCGCAGCCGTGGAATCGCGAGGCCATAGATTTAGAATAGATAGAAAGGGCACATTGTGGTGTATCATAATTAATTTGTTGAATACAATAGGATTTTTATAACGTTGACACAAATTAAAGAAAACTAAAATAGGCTTTAATAACCACCCAGAGAAGAAACAGGGTAGACTAATTGTGTTTGTTTACACTTTATTTACTTTTGTATTTCTGGCTGGTTCATTTAAATACTTGTATTTTGTCCACTGCATATATTGTGTTGTTTTATCGTTTCTTTTTATTTTATTATTGTGAGTGCATTTTTGCGTAACTTTTTAAACCTTTTTTTATTTTATTTAATTTAATTGTAGGCACTGTTTATATTGTACATAGTCCTGTGTGTTGTATATTGTGTCCTATGTTACTTTTGTGTTTATTGTCTCTTTCTATATACACCGTGGGAAGGGGGGCACGTAATTGAATTTATCTGTATGTCTTGCACAAATTGGAAAATGACAAAGTTGACTTTGACTTTTAACATGTGTCTATAGTGTCAGACACTAATTGTAATGTTAAAAACGGATACTGCTGTAATATAAAGTGAAATTCTACCATGCCTCAATGTATCAACTTTAAACATACACTAAATGTTAATGTTAGAAATGTTAATTTCCATTATTTCCACCATGTGCAACATTTCCTAAGAACAGCAATGTCCATTCTATCAACTCCAAATCTGTGCTATGAGCTCAATTCTCCCGGTGCATGCAGAAGTAGAATTGCTGTCTTGTTTTGGATGAATGAGTAGAAATGAAAAACGGAAATCTTCTTTTATTAAAGTAGTTTTGATATTGTTTCATTGTGTATTGATTAACTTTACATTTGCTCTTCATTCATATTACAAAAGTTATACTGGCACGTCTAATACAGCAAATGCAACGTTAAAGCAGTGCCAATGTAAGACTGACTTTACATTAAACTAATGACAATAATATAGTATAAAGTAGGGTATTATTTGGACTAAAGAATGGTGTTGTCTCACCCTACTCGCATGTTGAGGGAGAGCACCATTGGGATGACGGCGGGAAGGAAGGTTGAAATACGTGACAATCCCGGGAAAAACGAGATGTTTGACAGCTATGCACCATGCAAATGTTCATGCTTTATTTGTTTTAAACGAGACGATTTAGAAATGGGCAATGGGGAATTACGTTGCAATTTCGGGAGGTGGACCGGCCAGAAACAGCAATGACATAACCACTACACCTCCCTATTGGGGAACACCCAAGTAGAAACCTGTTTCTTGTCCTGTCAAACAGGTTCAGTCTCATAAGCAAGGGGTTCAAGTTTTTAAGATAAGTCTGTATCCACTGCTGTCAGACATGGTTTAGGTGGAGTGGTGGGACCTCTTGTAGTGCTACACCACAGACGCAGATAAGTTACATCTTTAAGATACATTTCACTTAGTGCAGGATTAGTACACACCGGATAACATCAGGAGCAAAGACCCAGGACATTGAAGATGTGGAAAAAAACTCTCCAAAGGAGCATTACAGTACTTGTTTTTGAAATGCTGAATATGAGAAAACTCTTCATAGGAACATTACTGGTTGGTGTGCTTTGTTATCTATCCTACTGCCTGTACCGGAGTGATGCCAGTGTTAATGCTATGGATATACCTGTACTTCAACGTGAAAAACAAACGCAAGAGACCCAGGAGTTTGAAGGCCCACAGCCCTGCCCAGAAAGGCCTCCTAAGCTGGTTGGACCATTTGCAGTGGAGTTCAACAAGCCACTGACTTTAGACTCAGTCAGGAGGGAGAACCCTGATCTCCAGGACGGGGGGCAATTCAAACCCCAAGACTGCATCGCTCGAGACAAGGTGGCGGTCATTGTCCCGTTTCGCAACCGGTTCCACCACCTGAAGTACTGGCTGTACTACCTCCATCCTATCCTGCAACGCCAGCAGCTGGACTACGGCATCTACATCATCAACCAGCACGGCAACGGGATGTTCAACAGAGCAAAGCTGATGAATGTGGGCTTCATTGAGGCCCTGAATGAGTACAACTACGACTGTTTTGTCTTCAGCGATGTGGACCTGGTTCCCATGGACGACCGCAACATCTACAGATGTTTTAGCCAGCCTCGGCACCTGTCTGTGGCTGTGGACAAGTTTGGTTTCAAGCTGCCATATAAAACTATATTTGGTGGAGTTACAGCTCTGTCTAAACAACAGTTCTTGAAGGTCAATGGTTTCCCCAATCGATTCTGGGGTTGGGGAGGTGAGGATGACGAAATGTACAAACGCACTTCACTCCGTGGCATGTCCCTCTCTCGGCCAGACCATCAAGTTGGCAAGTACAGGATGATCAGGCATACGAGAGACTTTCACAATGAGAGCAATAAGAAGAGGTTTGATCTAATAGCGGAAACCAGAGTAAAAATGGACAAAGATGGAATCAACTCACTCAAGTACAGAGTGGTTAAGACTAAGAAAGATAAGCTCTTTACTTTCATCACAGTTGATGTTGGCAGTGCTGACACTGACTGCAAACACAATAGGTGGGGAATTCAAAACATTTGCCATGAAGTACAGATACAGTGACCGCTGTGTTGGGCAGTAGCTAGCTACAAGTAGCGACGCTACATAGCTTAGCTACATTTCTCAGTAGCGTGATGGTAGCGTCGCTACTTTTGAACCAAGTAGCGTTCTCTGTAGTGTAGCTATTTTTAGACCCAAGTAGTGACGTAGCGTGAGCAAACGCTACACGCTAGGCGATAAAACGATAACGATAACTATCGCGATAAATCATTTCCTCGAAATAAACATGAAACGTGGTCGCAAAGTTTCGATATATCGATTTTCCAAGCTTGGATATGAGCACACGCACTAACAACCAATCAGTGAAGGAGATGGCGACAGTGAAGGAAACCCGCGGTGCACCTCTGGGTAGTAAACAAGGCTGGCTAGGATCATTAGCTTGCACGCCGCTATTTTATAGTTTACGTGCCGAGTGGGTGTGTGGCGTGAATTCTGAGGCCACGGTTAGAGTAGTGTGAGGTATGCGGTGGACGTCGTTGCAATGTATTGGGGCGGAACGGAGTATTTTAGGGTGATAGTTAGTACATTGGAAACAAGGCTGGCTAGGATAATTAGCTTGCACGCCGCTATTTTATAGTTTACGTGCCGAGTGGGTGTGTGGCGTGAATTCTGAGGCCACGGTTAGAGTAGTGTGGGGTATGTGGTGGACGTCGTTGCAATGTATTGGGGCGGAACGGAGTATTTTAGGGTGATTTTAGTACATTGTCGTGGGATACACCGCTTGCTCTGGCTAACTGTGTTCCATTCTTATAATGCATATGATCCAGTGGTGGTAGGTTGCCCCCTGGTGGAATATAATAATCTATGCACTGGGGTAGAAGAATGTGCGCGGACTGATGACGACATCAACTCGAGACATTCGCAGCAGCAAAACAAGTCTATTAATAGCCCGTCCATCGGCGCCGGGCATAAGAAGTTAATTAAACTTGACAGAAATTATATCGACGATAATTATCGATATCGAGTTATATGAAAATAATTTTATAATTTTATCGCAATAACGTTTTTGGCCATATCGCCCAGCCCTACTACACGCTACTGTCCGGAGAAACTGCCTGGACTGCTAAATAAAGATTTGTGGAAAAAATTAATCCCGGGAGAAAACCCAATATGATTGGTTGGTTGGTTTAGATATGAGTATGACCTTTGCAATAGCAAAGGCCTGTTATCAATGTTCTATAACTGGCTTGTATCTGGTTCAGATGAGACGTCAATATCTAGATTGGAGGCATGGAGGCTGGACTTGGGAGAGGAGATCTCAAACGAGGACTGGAACAGAGCGTGCGAGGAGGCTCAGACACAAACAGCCAACACTAGCTTAAAACTACTTCAATACAAATGGCTGATGCGGACTTATATAACCCCTGTCAAACTGCAACACACCAGACAGTTGCTTTAAATGTACAGAGGCTCTGGGAACTTTTATACATTGTATTTGGGAATGTGACAAAATCAAGAAGTTCTGGGGGGAGGTGGTGAATAAAATCAAAGATATCTTGTCAGTGAATATCCCATTAGACTCCAAAATGATATTGCTACACCTATATCCAGTAAATCTCAACCTGAGAACCAAACAATTTAAATGTATTGACTTTGCTATACTGCAGGCAAAAAGAACAATAGCTTTCAATTGGAAGAAAATAGACGCACCCACAATTGGTACTTGGATTAAGAACATAGCACAATGCATGTCAATGGAGAGAATAACATATATCCTCAGGAACAAAATAGAGGTTTACGAGGATATATGGAAACCATTTAATGACTATCTGAGAAGGGAAGATATAGGAGGGCTGCTATAGGATGAGTCCCCCCGCTCTCTCCCGTGGTCAGCCGTGACCCAGACCCCGGGATAGACCGGAGGCACGCCATTGAAGGTGTTGTAAAGATGTAATTTATTTATTTTTATTTTCATCTTTCCAATTATTTTGATTTATGTACAAGCTATTTTACTGGAGGTACCAATGAATGTACGTATTATTTCTATATGACAACAGTAAAAACAGACTCAAAGATGCTAAGAGAGAGAAAAGGGGAGGGGGGAGGGGGTATGTGGGTATACTTGTATACACTTGTGGAGAAAAGGAACTACGGTAAGAATAACTGACGCCAATGAAAACCTGAAATGTGTACTGTAAAACCCAATACAAATATTGTATAAAAAAAAAAGATATGAGTATGACGACTCACGATTGGGTAAGGTTAGGGCAAAACATTACGGGTAGGCCAATCAGAGGCAGGATAGGGCGGGGCATGCCACTCCAAGGCTCCGCAAACCAGGAATAGAAAATCAAAACACAGACCACATGAACCAGTCCGCACGAAATGGCAGAGGCAGAGGGATTCAATGTTTCCAGTGAAACTGATGGCATTGATGAAGTTGACGTCCTGCTCTCAACTTCCCACACGCCCAGCACTAATTTGAGAACACACATTCATGAAAAGCTTTACATAATCATTGTCAACTGTTCCCAAACAGCACACAAGTCAGTGCACTTTTTTGTCAACAGCTTTAACTAACAGATAGAGATAGCTGCTATCATGTTTTGTTTCACTGTAGGCAGAAAATAAACAATATTATGGGGGTGGGGAAAAGAAAAGGCAACCTAACATAAATACACACACTAAGAGGGAAAAGATCATCTAGAGCAGTGGTTCTCAACCTGTGGGTCAGGACCCCCAGGGGGGGCCCCCCACATGATTTTGGGGGGGTCCCCAGATGACAGTGAAGTGACCATTTAAGGCCTTTTTTGTGAGGCCATGGAATGTTTTGTGAGTTACATATTTAAATACATTTGGTAATTTAGCTGACGCTTTTATTCAAAGCAACTTACAAATTGTGTACAACAAGTCAGCAGGAGCGGTACATATCTAGCAGCCAAGGATAAGTAGTATTGTTTGTCTAGCAGTGTCGAGCTTGAGTGTTATACTCTGAGTACATACTGTAGTAGTATAGACATATTAGCATAGTTGGTAGTAGGGTTGTCACGATACCAACATTTTAGTTTCGATACTATACCAATATTAATTTCTATACTTTTCTATACTTTCCCTCAAAATCAGGGAAAAACTCTCAGATGTCATTATTGTTCTTTATTTTAAAACACAACAATGAACAATGACAAGAATAAATAAATTTAAATAAAAGCAATGGCATTCAAAATGCTGGAGAACTTTTTTTGCACTCAAAACAGTTGCTGTACAAGGTTTCTGAACCCAGCTTTCTCAACTGTCTATATATTGGAACTTGGTCCACACAGATGAACTCTGCGACTGCCCTGTTGAGCCTTTTATCATCTTTGGACTAATTTGTGTACTTTATATGCTGCTCAAAAAAAGCTGGGAGGTTAGGTTGCTTCTGAGTGGGGGGAGTCACTCTGTGGGCCAAATGCAGCAGACTTCTGTAGTTTAAAAAAATTCAAGGGGTAGAAAAAGTATGGTTGTATTATTATACATTTGTCATAGCAGAGGGCCTAATTAGTTTGAGATACCATAAGTTACCTAGAAAACATTTTGATGAGTGAGACTGATTATAGCCTATCATAATCTAGAACTAGGTTATGTCATATTGTAGGCTGTTTAACTAAAATAAAATAGATTTCCGTTGTCTTTATACAGTATGTATGAACCATTAACGCCAGCTAGCCAGCCCCAACTAGAACTACAGCTCGCCAGCTACACAAGCCAACGCCAGCCGAGTTCCCCCTATGCTAAATGTGCCAGCCAGCCAACGCCAATCAACAAAGATCCCCACTGCAACTGCTGTTGGTTATGATAACTAACTAATTGCAGTGAGGATCTTTATTGACCAACGCCAGCTAGCCAGCACACGCTGCTAGAGTAAACTCTGCCAACGTTAGCCCACACAGCTAGCCAGCACACGCTGCTAGAGTAAACTCTGCCAACGTTAGCCCACACAGCTAGCCAGCACACGCTGCTAGAGTAAACTCGGCCAACGTTAGCCCACACAGCTAGCCAGCACACGCTGCTAGAGTAAACTCTGCCAACGTTAGCCCACACAGCTAGCGAACCACAACTCTAGCCAAAGCCAGCTAGCCAACGCCAATCAACAAAGATCCTCACTGCAACTGGTTATGATAACTAACTAATTGCAGTGAGGATCTTTATTGACCAACGCCAGCTAGCCAGCACACGCTGCCAGAGTAAACTCGGCCAACGTTAGCCCACACAGCTAGCGAACCACAACTCTAGCCAAAGCCAGCTAGCCAACGGTAATCAACAAAGATCCTCACCGTGACTGCCGATGGCCACGACAACCAACGCTGCGCGCCACAGCAGCCCCCATCAGCACTGCAGTCGTGCCTAGTGTTGTCAAAAATATCGAAAAATCGATACATATCGATTCTGAATATTTAAAAACGGTTTCGATACTCATTTCCCGAAATATCGATATTTAATTATTCATAAATTTCTTTTTTTAAAGGAAGATGCATTGTTCATTTCAATACCTGTAATAGTACAGTAGTCCACACACACACACACACATGTGCATTCAGTTAAGTTGGAATATGACTGTAATAACAGTTCAGTTTGTCAGGTACATGCAACACAGATTACAGTGTTTACATCTGTCTGCTTGAGAAAATACCATGTTCTGCAATAAAGATGATTGAAGTGAGATGAACAGTTATCTTTAAATGTGTAATCTAAAGATAAACAAATGGTTTTAAAAGTGTTATATTTATCTTCTATTATAGTACCAGAGAGAAGCTGAGGAGAATCAACCAGCAACAAAAGCAAAATTTGTAAAAAATATATATATATATAATATCGATACTTTTCAAGGTATCGTATCGAAGTCGAAATTCCAGTATCGTGACAACACTAGTCGTTCCACCGATGCCAACACTCGCCGGACGAGCCATGCCAGCTCCCATCCCAACTAGAGTTTGTTGTTCTTCATTCCAGAAGGTTGCTTCCGGTAAACTAGCGCAACGTCACCACTGACAGCAGCGCTGTGCTCCAATAGGAAGGCATTCGCATGCATAAATGAATAAATTAAAAAGTAGTTTTTCCCCAAATGCAGTATAGTATCATTTCAAACACTCTAGTACCGCGGTACTATACCAATACCGGTATACCGTGCAACCCTAGTTGGTAGTAGTATAGACATGGTAGCATAATAGTAAAATGCAGTAAGAAAGTTATTATTAGTTAAAATTCAGATATTGAAGAAGTGTGTTTTTGGTTGATGAAAAGTGGGCAGGTTTCAGCTAGGAGAGGGTATCAGGCAGCCAGAAGATGCAGAGTTTAGAGATAAATAATAAATAAAGATAGAATAGAAAAGAAAAAGACCATTACTGCATCAAAATTGATTCAAGTCATGGCACAAAAATGTGTTTGTTCTGTTCTATTGATGTCCGTTCATGTAAAGATGGATTTCGTTAATGTCTGTTTTGTGAGAAAAAAATTTCTTGCATGTTTTCTTTGGCCAGGTTGTCATTTTGCTACTGTGGTTTGAGTTGAAACAGTAGTTTATCCTGTGCTGAAAAGTCTCCATTCCAATAGAGATAGTATATATTTTGGTGTTTGATTATTGTTTCACTGCCTTTTATTTATTACGTTTCCACAGTTTTTTCCTCATACGTTATTAACATTTTATACAAGGTACATTAATACAAGTTCATGTTAAAAGGATGACACAAAAAGCCAGACAGAGGGCTTGTTTCCAGTTTCAGTTTGTTTTATAATAAACAATCAAACTGAGAATTTTGTCCTGCCTATTTGTTTGGTGGAAACTTGATGAAGTAAAAAAAAAAAGAAAAAAAAAAAAAGTAGTGCCGATGTAGCTAGCTATTTTTGCCATGTTCTTGTAGTGTAGCTTGCTAAATATTTCTGGGGATAGCTTCCGTTGTAGTTGAGCTATATTTATCGAGAGTAACTTGTAGTGTAGCTTACTACATTTTCCAAGTAGCTTGCCCATCACTGGTGACCGCACACTGAACTTCTTATGAACATTACCTGGTGAAGAAGATTGAGATACTAAAATGTTAAATGTCAAAGTAAATATCAAATATTTAAAGATTTTTAAGGGTAAGATCACTGTCTGTATTGATTGATTGGTTGACTGATTGAAAACTTTATTAATCATTGAGTGCCACGCCTTTTCCCCATCTGTACTGCCTGGCGCCAGCTTTTTTTTGACCATTTTCACGATATTTTACGATCTGCACACAGCAGCATCACACCTGGACAAGAGGCAGGGGAACTATGTGAGAATGCTATTCATCGACTACAGCTCAGCATTCAATACCATAGTCCCCGCCAAACTCATAGCCAAGCTCAGGGACCTGGGCTTGAACTATGACCTCTGTGAGTGGGTCTTGGACTTCCTGACGGGCAGACCCCAGGTGGTGAGAGCAGGCAACTGCACCTCCTCATCCATCACCCTCAACATAGGGGCCCCACCCTCCAGAACATTTACAACAAGCGGTGCAGGGGTAAGGCTAAGAGAATCATCAAGGACTCCAGCCACCCGAACAACTGCCTCTTTGAACTGCTGCGGTCAGGCAAGCGATACCGGAGTCTCAAGGCGAGCACAGAAAGACTCAGAAGAAGCTTCTATCCCCAGGCCATCAGGCTGCTCAACGAACAATAAACACTATGCAACAACCATCAAATGCACACAGCACACACATCCACACGCACACACTCACTTTAAACAAACAACACACTGCAGCACCCACTCTCCACACTTTAGATCACCTAAACACACTTTATATTTATTGGTAAAGGATTTGCACTACAACTCGTACACCTTACTGTAAATTGTACCTAAATTGTACCTCATCCCATTTCTGCTTTGCACTATATAGTATTGTATATTAGTATATTGCATAGTATATTGTATATTGTATGGTAACTCAGTTACTTCTAGTCTGCATCGAACATTGTACATATGTCTATACTGAACACTGGGACCTTCTTTTTACATGCTACTTTATTTTATTTCATACTTATCTTGTCTAGCACAGTCTCTGGAGCGTAACAGTAAGAAGCATTTTATATAAAAGTATTCTGTACTTCTGTATGACAGACAACTATTAAAGAAACTTGAAACTCTTTGCGGAGCTATTGTATAATTCTATATTATAGCTATAGTATGGCTCATTTGACAAACACTATTTATAGTCCAACATGTAAAAAAGCGTTATTTTCTACATACCCTTGTTCGTTCACAATCCCAAGATAAACATTGTCCTGTTTCAAAATAATCCAGGCTGGTTTTCTAGATTGTGAGATAAAGTGTGTTTTGTGGAGCGTATGCGCAAATCTCGCGTCTGCTCGCTTGAAACCTATATTATTGCCAGGTCAAAGATAAACACATGACCTTGTTTCTTCACAAAGCTGGGGGGGGGGGGGGGGGGGGGGTCGTTTATCTGATGTTGCGATCATATAAACGCATGTTTTATGATGGAGTTTTGGTAAAGTACACGTAAAATAAGACATTACCTTTGGTTTAGAGGTACTCCATTTCTCACTTCGAGTTCAAAAGTGTCTTGAAACAGAACAGGATCAATACATATAACGTTAGGTAGCCCTCATCAGTCTTCTTCATCTGCTCGGGCCAGACTATAGCTGGAGCCGAATAGGTTTCCTTATCGGTCGGTTTAATTATAGTTTTTTATAGTCCAACATCATAGTCTGGTGGAAACGCACCTTATCATCCATAATCATCATTCATATAATCCATTTTGTCTTTTTCTTCATAATATCCAATAGTTCACTTGCCATTGCATTGCAGGTTACCATTGTGTGCTCGGGCCAGACTATACCACGGAGCCGAATATAGGCAGTACTCCAGTTGAGGGGGGATGGCATCCCCCCTGAAATAAAAACAGTCAATATCATCCCCCTTCTAAAACGGTCATCCCCCCTTCCCATCCCTTATCTAATTTTATTAATGAACATGGCATTACTGCTATTTCAACATCCACAAAGAATGGATTGTGTGGTGCTAATTGCACCCTTAACTGCACGTGTTTAGCGTGCGGTATATGCTCCGTCTTTGCGAGCTATCCACAAAGGACATTGCACGGATGAGATACTAGTGCAGACACGCCCTAATGTGCGCAGTTTGCTCCTGATATGCTCCAGCGCAGTTGGCTCGCGGAGCAGTCTGCACCTGACAGCACTGTTGGCAGATATCAGGAAGGGGGGAAATAAATGAGGCATAGACATAACAGTATTTTTCACCATTAGTATTCCGTTTATTTCGTAATGTATAGAGCTTGCTTAATTAATATTTTCATGACACATTGCGTCCGTTGTTTTTGTCACTATCTTTCGTCATTGCATGTTTGCCTGTCCTATTCAATAAATTTGTTTTATTATAATTGTACTATATTCTATTGTGCTATATTTAATTGAGTTGATATCCCATAAAATGTTATTCAATCACGATATTAAGTTGTACAGCCCTGGCCTCCCCCGCACCAGGCGTTCCACACAGGGAGACCGAGCGTTCTCTGTAGCTGGAAAAGGACAATGGCAATGGTATGACAAGGTTTGGCACATGTTTCCACGAAAGCAGGATATCATTTTAATTTTTTTATAAATAGACTCTGTAGATCATCCTCCATGTGTGTGTGGTTTTACAAAGTAAACAATGGGAAATAGGGGTGTAACGGTACACAAAAACCACGGTTCGGTATGTACCTCGGTTTTGAAGTTCGGTA
Source organism: Notolepis coatsorum (assembly GCF_963971535.1). Taxonomy (NCBI): domain Eukaryota; kingdom Metazoa; phylum Chordata; class Actinopteri; order Aulopiformes; family Paralepididae; genus Notolepis; species Notolepis coatsorum. The sequence goes on from NC_140167.1 coordinate 204,028,526, forward strand.
CGGGTTTTCGGTACAGTGGGGGGAAGTTTGGCTTTCCATGTTGCACTCAGGGGTGATGTAGTGTGCAATAACTAATTGTACTTGTAGGGCTGTCAATGAATATTCTATATCGAAATGAATAATCGACTTGTAAAAGAGAAAAAAGAATTATATTGGATTGTGAAAAAAAACAGATGGGCGGTCAATCATTAGTGGTTAACATACCGTTGTATTTGTTCGGTACATTACACACTGAAACGGTTCGGTACGGATATGTGTACCTTTACACCCCTAATGGGAAAGCATTACATGGATCATCTGTCTAAACCTCGTAACTCCATTCGCCCTCAAATCTGTGTTCATTTTTTATTTTGCATACTCATGTTCTGTGTCTTGAGTCGTACTGTATTGTATTCTGCATCTGTTAATAAAGTTTCAATCTGTAAGAGCCTCAAATTTCCATGTACATTTAATAAATTGTCAGCCAGTTTCTAACCTGTAACATTCCTAAAGTAAAGGCACAAGGGTAGATCAATGTCGTTGAAGTTGTGTAGACAATCTTTCCATTCCTGGTAACTGTAATGCATTCTACATTGTTGGCAGTATTTATAGTATGTGGAATCTAGAGATGGAAATATGCAGCATTGCACTTGATATACAGCACTTTCTCACATGGTTGATTATCAAACTCATTGTGTTTACTGATATATACCATATAAACCATTAAGAGTGGGTGTCCGACAAGAGGGAAGACTGTCAGGTTTTAAACTGGATACCAAACAGAAGGTAAAGATGACTTTGAACTGTACAGTAACAGTAATCCAGAACTATTTCATTGCACTGTAAAGAAACTGATTTTATAGTATGTCACATCAATGTCATTCTTGTCTTTCACATTCTACTAAAACTGAATCAAACCATAAACAAGGTGGCCTGTTGGGATGTTAGATCCTAATGTGAAAAACTGATTTTATATGTCTGAGGAGAAGTCTGGTACTCATCATCAGGTCCACAGACGGGCCTCCCATCTTTGTCTCCACAAAGTACTGGGGGGGTCTACTGTATGTGAGACATATTTCCTTAGAGTGAAAGAAAAATGACATATGTGAACAAGTATGTTGTGTGCCAGGTTTATGTGCAGTCATGGTAAAGTGAGAGGTGACGGGTGGACCACCACTGAGGTCATGTGTCCAGGCAGGCCTCAGGTACAAGTCATTTTAACTCCAGCAGCCCATTACGTACCAACCTGTTTCTTTCCCCATGAATCCCTGCACAGCCACAGACAAACAGAAATAAGCTTTAGCTGCCATGACAAAGATGCCAGACATCCATACATCAGTTAATTAACAGTATCTCCATCAATGTAACTCTAACCATATTTGCATATCTTGTATGTCACAAACTTAAATGTCCAAACCCAACCCCCTCCAATGCACAGTCCCCCCCACCCAACCCCCTCCAATGTACAGTTTTCCCCACCTACCCAACCCCCTCCAATGTACAGTTTTCCCCACCTACCCAACCTCTTCCAATGTACAGTTTCTTCCCCCTCAAATGTATATACTCTATTTTTAGACTATTTTTGTATCACAAACAGTGCTGTATATTTGTAGATCTGGTATGTCATAAATGTCTAGATGTAACAGTACTGTCCATCTGTATGTCATGTTATGATGAATTGAAAATGGGGGACCCTGATGTAAACAAGACGAAAGTCTTCCTCAGGTCTGCATCCCCTTAACAATTGTGTGTATTGAGCTGCACTGTATTGTACCCATTCTGCAATCTGTTAATAAAGTTTTCAATCAATCACAAATGTAACACAAGACGATGTTGTGTATGTCGTAAACAAGGAGAGAGAGAGAGAAAGAGAGAGAGAGCGAGCAAGAGAGCCCCCCCCCCCTCATCCGCATGCGCAGTAGTGCAAAACAAGGTACACGCCACGAAGCCCCGCCCACGCACAGTCATACCTAGTCCAAGCAACGAAGCCCCGCCTCAAACCTAGTCCAAGCCACGAAACTCCACCTCAAACCTAGTCCAAGCCACGAAGCCCCGCCCAGACGTTGGGCTTGCGGCTCTGCAGATATATGCTATTGTCACTAGGAGGTACCCCAAAAAGAATATTCCAATTGTCTGATCACGATCTCCAGTATTGGTGTCCATCGTGTCGCCAACATAATCCACCACAACACATGCATCAATGTGGTCGGGCGATGTGATAAGACTCGCCTGACAAAAAAAACTGAGCCCGGAGAGATTAAAACGTAACACAGGGCAAGATATAAGGTTTCAAAGGGTGCTCAATACTGCCATCTGGCAGGATGCGGCCGGTATTGCACTTTGGCGATCTCAGGATAATTCCCTATGGTAACCCTGAGGTCCGTGTGTCTGAAATGAATAGAAATATTGAATAAAAGGCGGCTACGTGGCGTAGTGGGCAAGGCGCTTGCCACGAAATGCTGGAGACGCTGGGCTCGTCAGTTCGAGCCCAGCGCTCCACATTTGCTTTCAGTTTAGCTGGTCGTCCGTACTAATACACATTGGCCGTATTAGGGGGTGGGAAACTGATGGGTGGGGATCGGGCGCTGTGGACAGCAACTCCTACAGGTCGGTTGGTGCGCCTGCGCAGTAGAATCAGGAAGTGTCGGGGGCAGCGTGAGCCTCCCACGCGTTACTCCTCGCCACTGAGAGATCGAGCTGCGCAGGTGAAAAGATGCGACTGCTGTTACCTCAAGTACCGGAGGGGACTTGTGCTATGTATGACTTAGTCCACATTGCAGCCGGCTTGTGGGAGGCAAGAAACAGCGTCCGTGACAGGGGAGGGTTGAATTGGATGATACGAAATTGGGATGGGAGAAAATATAGAAAAATGGGAGAAAAAGTGGATACAAAAAAAATAAATAAAAATATTGAATAAAAGAAATAACGATGAAAACCCGACTCGGGTCTGGCGCTGAACGGTTGGCGAGATAACCCGACTATCCTCGGGTCTGGCGCCCATTGAGTTAATAAGGTGAGTGTTTGTTTAAAAGTGAGTGTGTGCATGTGGATGTGTGTGCAATGAGTGATGGGTTAATTATTGGGTTGTTACATAAAGTCATTGAGCATCCTGATGGCCTGGGGATAGAAGGTCCTTCTGAGTCTCTCTGTACTGGCCATGACAGGTGTCTGGTTCAACCAGTTCAGTGTCTTCAGAGAATTAAAAGAGGGACAGAGAGCCAGTCAACTTATTTTTCATTTGTAGGATACACATAAAGGAACAACTACCAAATGAGGTATAGTGAAGATGCAGAGAAAAGTATTTACAGTGATGATGGCATGTTTTATGCTTTGGGTGCTTATCTGTTTGGCGTATATCAGTAATGTCACTGTCTATTCCAAGAAAGTGTTTCTACTTGAACTAAAAACAGTGGAACAATGGAACGATGACACGGAAAATATATCCAATGATACTAAGATGTTGCCTGTGCTGGAACCTTGTCCTGAAACCTCTCCTCATCTGTTGGGACCATTTGCAGTGGAGTTCAACAAGCCAATGACTTTAGACGTCGTCAGGAGGGAGAACCCTGATCTCCAGGACGGAGGGCGATTCAAACCCCAAGACTGCATCGCCCGACAGAAGGTGGCGGTCATCATTCCATTTCGCAACCGGTTCCACCACCTGAAGTACTGGCTGTACTACCTCCATCCTATCCTGCAACGCCAGCAGCTGGACTACGGCATCTACATCATCAACCAGCACGGCGGCGGGACGTTCAACAAAGCAAAGATGATGAACATGGGCTTCGTTGAGGCCCTGAGGGAGTACAACTACGACTGTTTTGTCTTCAACGACGTGGATATGATTCCCATGGACGACCGCAACATCTACAAATGTTTTAGCCAGCCTCGGCACCTGTCTGTGGCTGTGGACAAGTTTGGTTTCATGCTGCCTTATAACACTCTCTTTGGTGGAGTTACAGCACTGTCTGACGAACAGTTCTTGAAGATCAACGGTTTCCCCAATCAATACTGGGGTTGGGGAGGTGAGGACGACGATATCTACACACGCATTTCACACCGTGGCATGTCCCTCTCTCGGCCAAACCATAAAGTCGGCAGATACAGGATGATCCCCCATGCGAGAGACAATAAAAATGGGAACAATCGGCAGAGGTTTAATCTTATGGCGAGAACAAGAAGAGACATGGACAAAGATGGACTCAGCTCACTCGAGTACTCCGTTTTTAAGACTGAGAAAGATAAGCTCTTTACTTTCATCACTGTTGATGTTGGCAGACCTGCATAGCTGACAGTAACACTTGAAAGCATTTGAATAATAGATGGGAAAGTGCTTAGTAAGTATAATTTAAAAACATTTGCCTTGAAATAAAAAATGTCAATACAGTAATCCAGAAACCCTTTTAACCACTGCTTGGTGATGAAAAAATGCTAAATATTGTTGTTGTAGATATTGTATGATCAGAATCTCTATCGATGAAGCTTCTTGGAATATTAGGAATATAGTGACACTGATTACTTAGTTAGTAGTAGTAGTTTTATTCAGTCATCACACACAATATAATATGCACAATCATTCCAGACTGTCAACGTTTGTTGCTTTTGGCAGTGACTAAAAAGGTACAGAGATAATGCTTATATATGCCCATTCTATATTAAAATCAAGCCTCCAAAACAAAAACATAAAATGAATAACGCAATTAAAATTATTCACATTTGTAACCCTCAAAAATAGATATACTAGGGCCTACAAACTTTTAAAAAAATGTATAAAACAAAGGTGAATTATTCATTCTTAAATGTATATCGGCATTGTTCCACAAGTTAATATCAACAATAGAAAAACGTCTCCTTTTAATCCCTTTCTTAGCTTTTTGAACAGTAAACTTCTCTCAAATCCTATTTGCTCTCCTGTACTGAAAACAACCTTATAGTTTAATATGTCCTTAGATTTATAAGGGATTGTTTCTGATTGACATTTTTCCCTTAAGGCTCAGCTTCTTCCCTCAGGCCATCAGAACAATAAACACTGATCTCTCCACACACAAGCACACATACACACACACAACACAACATTCTGCACTCGCACACACACAAACGCACCACAGGTCACTTTACACACAAGAATACACAAGAAAAGGTCACTTTAAACTTTAAAGTGACCTTTTAATTAATATATGTATATTTGTGTGTATAAATGCATATTTGTGTATCTTTTGCAAGTATGACTTACTACCATAGTGTCTTTATACCTGTATCACTGTACATAATAATGCTATAACTGTACATACATCTTATTAGCATTATTACTCAGTAGTACTCATTTATATTGTTCGCAGAGACGAATCGCATCGGCGATCCTACAGAGACAATGCATGCGTGTGTGTTCCGGTGTGTGTGTGTGTGTGTTGAGGATAATCGCATGCCAATTAAAGACCTCTGAGCAGGTCCTGCATTATATTATTATTATTATATATTTTATATCAAGTTTAAATCACCTGTACATTGTATATTACTATTGCACTTTACTGTTATAATAATAATAATAATAATAATAATAATAATAATAATAATAATAATAATAATAATAATAATAATAATAATAATAATAATAATAATAATAATAATAATAATAATAATAATAATAATAATAATAATAATAATAATAATAATAATAATAATAATAATAATAATAATAAAAATAATAATAATAATAATAATAATAATAATAATAATAATAATAATAATAATAATAATAATAATAATAATAATAATAATAATAATAATAATAATAATAATAATAATAATAATAAACTTTATTTGTATAGCACTTTTCATACAGAAATTGCAGTTCAAAGTGCTTCACAGCAGTAAGAAATACAGGCATAAGCGAGCATAAAAAAGATAGAGAGGTAGTAAGGTAAGGTAAATCTCAGTTTTTTTGTTACCTTTGCACTCTGGTTGTACTTGTGCTGTATAATGACAATACATTTGAATCTAATCTAAATTGTAAGATATATTCATCTGTGTAGGGCTGGGTCTCAATTACATTTTAATTTGGGCTTTGAAATAGTAGAAGCCTAATTATCGATGTACAATCAAAGCTTAAAGGTGCTATAGATCAAATGTTTATGTAGATTAATAAAAATTTAAAATAATGCATCCACAGAGTTTGATCAAGGTGCATAATAAAAGTATGACAGCAGACATCTCCAGGGCTATCCCTAAACAATGGCATAGAGGCACAGCGCCACTATGACGGCAGTACCACCATGTGTTTAATATTTTTGGGGGGCCAGGTTCGAAACAGACGCATCATTGATAATTAAGGCTGTCAAAGTGAACGCATCATTAACACATTGAGTGCCACGCCCCTTCCGGGAAGTGACCCCTTCCGTGCCGCCCATTAAACCCATGTAAACATAGTTGTAGTTTGTAGAGCTAACGTCACGGTGACCAATTGCAGCCACTCTATTGTCTGGGACCAAATACGGCCACGCCCCACTCCCAGTAAAAAGTGGGAATCTCTAGAATGGGTTTGGGGCGACGCTAGTATACGGAAGTGGCTCTCAAGGTGACGATTAGACAACACTTTCTGTTGTCAGTAGATGGCAGCATTGGTTTAAAATTAAAAGGTGAAAATGTTGAAAACTACAACAGGTCGCAGGTCACTGGAATGTGTCTATATTCTCCGACGTGATCTGAACAGCGGTAAACTATTACTGCAACCTCGGTATAGCGACCGCGAATGGTAAACTAATTATCATAACAAAAGTGCGCTGGTAGCGTTACATATGTTGTCTAAAGGGGGACATATGGTACAATTTAAGATTCTAATGATAATCGCCATATAAAGGACAACATAGAGCATCGTTAATTTGTAAGAAACCTCAATGAAAACGGCGCAGGGTGCTATTGTTATGAAAATGTGATAGAATCCTATAAAAATGTGGACACATTTGGTTTACGTTCCGTTAAACCTATATTTTATAGTATAGCTATGGGTCTAATAACGCCCTCGAGTCTCAGTGAGCTGCTTCTGGTCAACGTGCAAAAAACAGATTCTTTTTTCATCCGTACATTTCCGTTCTATACTGTTTTGAATATGAACATAGTCCGGCTTCTGAGCAATTCCAGGGAAAAGACACGAAAACAGCGGTTTTGTGTAATTCAATAAACACGTTGTAATTTTTCGCCTGATTATGCAGCTCGGTAGGGAAAATAAACTAACCCGTTTCTAACAGGATGCAATAATGACGGAAGGCGTTAGAGGGCGGTATAAGACCGTCTGCCAGCTCAGACACACTCAGAACAGTATGCACAAGGTGCCCCGCTGAATTATGAATGGCAATAGCTAATAAAAGAAATACCGTGACAGAAACGTAGATCTACGTTTCCGTCACTCAACGATCGGACGACAGAACCGTAGATCTACATTTTTGGCAAACAATGTGTTAGCGCGTTAACAACTCTGTTAACGCCACTATTTTTTTTAACGCACGAAAAAATATATATATTATTTAAAAACATTATTATTATTCTTTTTTTTACTAAGACTTCAATCAAGTGTATTATTGATACTCTCAATACTGACTCAAAGTGTGTGTGTGTGTATGTGTGTGTGTGTGTGTTTCATTGCTTGATTGTTTGATGCAAATTTGCAATGCATGAGGGTCATCCTTTTGTGTTAAATGGCTGCATAAAGCAAGCATTTGTTGACTCTCATGTTGATAAGAGTATTAAAACTTGAAAAAGATACGTTTAAGGTAGATAAAAGAAAAAGAAAAAAAATGCGATTAATTTGCGATTAATCGCGAGTTAACTATGGACAATCATGCGATATTTTATATATTTGAATCGATGACAGCACTATTGATAATACATGATTGCTCAGTCCTCTGTTCCATGTGTGTGTGTGTACTGTGTATGAATGAATGAATCTTTATTTCGAACATGATTTAAAAAACATATACATATCACTGTTATAAAAGGAGTAGGAAGAAGCCTATCATGCCTATCATCATGCCCTACCCCTATCCGCCACTTTCAAGTGGGAACATTAATTAAATGATATAATGGAGAATATCCACATTACCAATAATTCTTCATTCTTAACCCTTTGGGTGCCGTTAACGTAGAACTACGTTTCTGTCGCCCGACGGTTGAGTGCCGGAAACGTAGATCTACGTTTTTCTCACGGTATTTATTTTATTCGCTATTGCCATTCATAATTCAGCTGGGCACCTTGTGCATGCTGTACTGAATGTGTCTGAGCTGGCAGACGGTCTTATACCGCCCTCTAACGCCTTTGGCCGCTATTGCACTCCATTAGAAATGTTGTAGTTTCTTTTCTCTACCGAGCTGTGGCGTGGGGGCGGGTCCTAAACACTCCGGCAAAACACACGCTTGTAGGGATGGCTTGGACAACTGACCCCGCGCCCGCCCGTTCATGTGCAATGCCCAATAACGTCGGAGACAGGATCGCTGTGGATAATTGGAATGGCGATCAGATAATTGGATTTTTTTTTGCATTACATCAGAGACCAGGTAAGGACTCTATATATCCAATCTTGCGTTGATCTGATATTTTTTTCTACCGCAATTGAAGCTGTCTGTGTGTGCTGTGTGTGGTTGTTTACCGTTGGGTGCAGGAGGGGGGGGGGGGGGGGGGGGGTGCACTCCAGGGCCCATTTCATGTATGCACGAGGAGACATAATAATGATAATCTAGCATTGATTTCAGGAAGATTCGATAATCAGGCGAAAAATTACAACGTGATAAGTGGATTCCACTAAAACGCTATTTTCGCGTCTTTTTCCTGGAATTACTCAGAAGCACCCAAACTATATTCATATTCAAAATGGTATAAAACGGAAATGTACGGATGAAAAAATTATCGTTTTTTGCACGTTGACTGGAAGCAACTCACTGACAATCTACGGTGTTATTAGACCCATAGCTATAATATAAAATATAGGTTTAGCTCTACAAACAAGGTGAGGGTTAATGGACGGCAAGGCCAGATGCACTTCCCGGAAGGGGCGTGGCACTCAATGTGTTAACATTGAAAACAACATAAAATAAATAACTAATATCAGTATCCACAATGTAGTACAAAAGAAAATGAAAACAACAGCTTAGAATCCAAAAGATTGACAATAGTGACCTCCCGTTCCTCTTTTTTGTAATATGCTAAATTATTTTTTCTAAAATATTTCAGCTTTCCTTCATTTTATCTTCTAGCTAATCTAGCCCATTCCACACAGTTACACCATAGGATGATATGCACCTGCTCCTGAGATTGGTGCGAGCATAACGTTTATCAAAGTTGCAGTTACCTCTCAAATTATATCCCTTATCCCTCTCTATAAATAAGTTCTTGAGTCTTTGCTCGATACATTATCTGTGCCAGTTTAAATTTGAACAAGTCCATTAGCTTTAAGGCATTTGACTTTAACACTTTCAGTGCCAGCAGGGGGCGCACGATTTAGTGCTTGAATGCCCATCATCCACTTCAATGTTAGCGTTAATAACGCCTAATCTATGTTTTAAATGATGGCTATGTGTCTAATCTGCCCGTCGCTTATCAATGACTCATTTTCCAGTCAACATTGTCGAAGCAGATTGGTTTTTTATCAGTTAATTTCCGTTTTATAGCATTTTGAAAAGCCCTCGTTTTCAAGGAAAATAAAAAGATTCCATAATAAACGCCCTGTACTGGAATATTCTAGAATACACAAAAAACTTGTAATTTTTCGGCCTATTTATGAATCGTTTTTAAACGCTAGATTATCGATAGTATAATGCTATATAGGCGATCTGAAAAATCGATTCTCTGATTTCCTCAAAGAAGATGTTGGTGTCGTCTGCAAAAATAATACATTTAAAGATAGTTGATACCTTACAAATGTAATTTATGTACAACACTGACCCCTGTGGGACTGTGGGAAATGTCTAGGCATGATGATATGATTAACAAACTGTTGTCTATTTGAAATTTTACTTTTTAACCAGCTCAATGCTACGCCTCTCATCCCATATCTTTCCATTGTATACAGTATGGTCAATAATACCAAAAGCTTTTTCAAATCTATAAATACTCCTACTGTATATTCCTTGTTGTCAATACAGTTAGTTATTTCATTCCGTCAAATCCATTAGTGCCATAGTTGTTGATCTATTTCTTCGAAATCCATATTGGCTGTCAGTTAACAAGTTGTGTATCTCAATGAAGCTATCCAGTCTCACAATGAAGAGCTTCTCCAAGATTTTTGAGAATTGACATAATAGATACAGCTCTATAATTTGTAAAAAGATGTTTATCTCCCGTTTTATAAAGAGGGATAACCTTAGCCGTTTTCATTTTGCTTGGGAATGTACCTGTTTTAAAGGACAAATTACAGATGTATGTCAGAGGATTTACCACTCCATCAACAACTTCCTTAATTAAAGCCATATCGACCTCATTCCCATCTGTGGATGTTTTGCTTTTTAAAATATTTATAATATCTATAACTTCTTTCTCTTCTACCGCTCTCAAAAACATTGAACTTGGGTTAATTTCAATACCATCTCCTACTGCTCTCCCCTGCTCTAATGGCGGGTCACTGATACCATCAGCCAATTTCGGTCCTACATTAAAAAAATATGCATTATTTCATATCATTGACCGATCTTCCATATTGTTTATGGTCTTGTCATTATCTGTGAAGTGCTCAGGATACTTAGTGTTTTCAAGGTCGAACTGAGAGCTGCTGGAGTCGAAGGCCCTCTTGGAGATAAGAGTGGCATGCGGCCCCCCCACCCCCCTCCCCCCCACCTACGTGTATGGCCCAGCGCCTCACGTTGGTGATGGCAGCTAACTCGTATGCATGCTGGAGGGGGGAGCCAAGGCTGTCTCGTCAACCCCCACCCCCCATGTTTCTATTTTGTTGGCTGGGTTTGCATGCGGATTAAGGGAGATGTCAATCTGTTGTCAACGGTGGTAGTACAGGGGCAGTACATTTAGCTGTAAAAGCCTGATCAAGCTCAATAGCTTCTGTAACACGAACGCAACTACACTGTACGATGCCATTGTTGTTGTGATGTTGGCTGAGTTTGCACATGCGGGTTAAGGTAGAGGTGGGCTATCGCGTCATCGGTTCAGGAAAAGACGCGTATAGGCTTGTAAAGACGGCGACGCAAGGGGGTGTCTTCAGATTTTCCCACTCTGGGAGCCGGTCTCAGAAAATTGCGTATTCAGGCTCCCAGAACGCAGTTCCGTGTGGATGAAAGGTGCATACTAGGGGTGTAACGGTACACAGAAGCCACGGTTCGGTACGTACCTCGGTTTTGGGGTCACGATTCGGCACGAGTTTGGTACAACAGAAAAAATATATTTATAATAATTATTATTAACACATCGACTGCCAGCCATTGTACCCATCATTATACCCAGTCTGCCACCATTGAAAGCCTATGGAGATGTTTACCTTCTTTGCAGGGCAAAACAATTTCTAAATTGTATTGCTATATTGACATTACTATGGCCCATTCAACATCGATTATCTATCGTTCCGGATGTGGGAACGTTATATTTTTTCATTCATACATTGTTGTGTTAATACCGTCTTGAATATAAGTTTATAAGCTTTTCTGCTGTAATTCCAAAAACGCTAGTTATAGGCCCAAACGCATATGATAGATTATCGATTGCCGTTTCTTTCCTATACACGCTATATTAAAAAATTCAAATGTATATGATTGGTATACATTATGCTTCATCATGCGTGGAGGAAAGGGGGGCGGGGGTCGTCTATAATTCCTTTATCGTCAGTAACAGCTTTATGTAGTATGGGTTGATATATTGATCAGACTGTTTGCAAACAAAGAAACGCACAATCGGGCTGAAAATAACGTTACTGTCCTCTTACCGTTCGCCGATGAGACTGGAAGAAAAAGATCCCAATTATTTGACGCCGATTGCCTAGATCCATTTCCGGTTTGTATGGCGCAATAAACGCCGAAATCATATCGATTATGCACGCCAGTGTTTGTCTGTAGTCCCGTAGCAAGATATTACTGCCGGAGGGATTTCCTCGACGCACAATCACAACTTCCGGTTTTGAGAGTGTAACTCGCCCGACCATCGACCAGGCGGCGGTATTGAGGCGTTGCAATCTCATACAGAGTCATGCTGCAGCACCGGAGGTTGGCTGGATGAATTATGAATGCCATGGCGAAAAAAATTAAATATTGATTTCAAAAACGGCTTTTGCCGTTCTTGGCGCTCAACGCATGGCAGGCAAACACGGCGTAACTCGTTCTTGGCGCAGGATGTGTTAATATCATTTTTTATATTTTTTTTATATTATATTTATGATCATTATTAAATAGAATACTTTTCTATAGGAAAAGTATGTTTCTTTTTTTTATTTGATCAGCTGTGCCTGTGAGTCCGGCAATGTATGGGGCTGCGGCACTGCAGATTTACCCTACTCAAGTGCGGCGGGGGAGAATGTTGGTGTGTTTGTTGGTGTGTTTCTTTCCATTGGTTTCATTTAGTTAACATTATTGGGCGAACAAGAAAACTAAAGAAAACTGTACAATTTGAATGACCCTGCAGCTGTTCTTTCTCCGTGCACTTTCGCCCGCTCTGAAGTCGGACTCGGTGTGCCCAGCCACGCGCGCTGTTCTCGCAAGGACCTCGCGAGTGCCTGCATGTGCGACTGGTGTGTTTGCGCTGTGAGGCGTATTCTTCGTATGGCTGCACGTACCGCACCGTGACGGCCGTACCGTAAATTCGCGGGGCGAATACACGTACCGTTACACCCCTAGTGCATACGATAAAATACTTTGACTGATACGACCGAAATCGGTTTCGTCTGGACATGGCCTGAGTGTCACTAATACTTGATCAATTCTTCTATGCTTCTGATGACCATCACTTTGGAATCCTCTGGCGTTCCGTTCAGCTTTATGTAGACATCCAATACATATTTATATAATTGTTTGCTTTATAGATGAAGGTTGCAACATAATTATGTAATGTAATGTTGTTGGCTGTGTACCTGAACTCGTACCGAACCGTGACCCCAATACCGAGGTACATACCGAACCGTGGCTTCTGTGTACCGTTACACCCCTAATGTCTATACATCTGTGTTAAAATACATATTCTATGTCTTACAGTTTGACTAGTTAATATGATCAACTAGTAAACTGAGCTCAGACACTGGGTGACAGTTTTTTCAGTGTCTCTTAAACTCAGCCAATACAAAGGGCCAGGAGATAGGAGAGGTCCAAGGCTATTTCCCTCTCCAGTTAAGACATCACACCGCCTAGAGCCAAGGCTCGTTATTCATTCTCTAACTGGGGCATACCTTTTCTTGTCATATCTGGTGTCTAATGTACGTCATTTCAATTATGTATTTAATGTGAGTCCGACCAAAAGCTCTGTGTCACTTTGTGGTCAGAAGCTTTGTGTGTACAATATGTTGTCTCTGATTACAAACCGATCTCTGTATTAGCAGATTAATAATAAAGAATTAAAAAAGAATAAAATGTTCTATGTTTTTATATACAAATGACTCGATCTGAAATTCCTACAGCTTACTGTCATGGCTAATTTTAAATATTCCACAACAGTACCCATTCTGCAATCTGATAATAAAGTTTATAATCAATCAATCAATCAATCAATCAATCAATCAATCAATCAATCAATCAATCAATCAATCAATCAACCCTGGGAGGGCAGCCTGCGCCAAGAGGGGGCCCATTGAAGAGTATTTTCAGCTCCTCACCACCACCTCGGAGGAACAAGGGCTGAGGGAGAAACCCCATCATATTTACAGCTGTGACTGGACTCCAACCGGAGGAAGGTCGGCCGAAGCACACGTACAGGCAGGCCCAGGGAACCAGGGAACACATCACAGTCCTGGCCTGCTTCAACGTGGTCCCCCCTTTCGACGTCTCCCCTTTCATTATATATATATATTAAGGCTGTCAAAGTTAACGCGGTATTAACGCGTTATCGCCGATTCTATTAATGCCACTATTTTTTTTAACTCACGATTAACTAAAAAAAATTTAAAATTAAATTGTAATTTTTTTTTTACTAGACTTCACTCGGGTGTATTATTGATGCTCTCATTGATACTATGTTCAAGTTCAAGTTTCAAGTTTCTTTAATAGTTGTCATACAGAAGTACAGAATACTTTTATACAAAATGCTTCTTACTGTTACGCTCCAGAGACTGTGCAAGACAAGATAAGTATGAAATAAAATAACATGTAAATTAGAAGTAAAAAAATTAGGTTTCTGAAGTGTGTGTGTGTGTGTGTGTGTCAGATATAGAGAGACAGAGGGGGGTGAGAGAGATGAGGAAGGGGCAAGAGAGAAAGAGAGCTGGGAGAGTGTGTGTGTGTGTGAGAGAGAGAGGGGGGGGGGGTGTGATTAATCAGCCCTTGTGTGGGTGAATGTAACAAGTTCCTAACGTTTTCTTTCCCCTATTATTTCATGCACACTTTATTCATTGTTTTAAATTATTATTTTCTTTTAAGTTATTTTGTGCATCACTCTGTTTTGAATTTGATGCAAATTTGCAATGCATGAGGGTCATCCTTTTGTGTTAAATGGCTGCATAAAGCAAGCATTTGTTGACTCGCATGTTGATAAGAGTATTAAAACTTGGAACTTGAAAAAGATCTGTTTAAGGCAAAAGAATTAAATAAAAACGCGATTAATTTGCGATTAATCGCGAGTTAACTATGGACAATCATGCGATTAATCGAGTTAAATATTTTAATCGATCGACAGCACTATTATATATATATTACTATTGTATTATGCACATTGTTGCGGGCAAGACCACCCGCATTTCATTGTAAACTTGTATGCAAATAAACAACTTGTGACAAATAAAACTCTTGACTTGACTTGACCACCAGCCTCTCTCTCTTATGGCATTAACTGGGTTAATTAATCTAAATGTTATATTGTTAACTGTCTAGTTAGGCATTAACTGTGTTAATCTAAATGTTATATTGTAACTGTCTAGTTAGGCATTAACTGTGTTAATCTAAATGTTACATTGTAACTGTCTAGTTAAGGCATTAACTGGGTTACACCGGTTTCTGACAGGGAGCGAGCGAGCGAACTAGAGACGAAATCGTGCGTGACACTGTCCTGATATGAGGCGGCGCGTGTCCGAGTGTGTCTGTGTGTGTGTGTGTTACCTGGAAGCACACGTGGGGGGGGGCCTGCGATTCTTGACCAATAAAAAGTGTTTAGGGGCGGGACTCGGCCGCGTAATCGCTCAACTAGAGACACAGCGAGCGAATATCTGAGGGGTGGACGACATCGCTGCTCAGTTCGCTGTCGCTCGCGGCAGGTCAGGATAGTCTGATTGAAACTAATACATTTTAATCATTTTCGCAATCACGCTCGCTCGCGTCGCTCCCTGTCAGGAAGGGGTGTTAAGTGGGGAGTGCGTCATGGTACAGTTTCAGTAAGTGGGGAGTGTAAACAAGTTGAACGCGTCACGTGAAATAACGTTATGTGAATAAACCTATAACGTTACAATGTACAGTTTCTGACAGCTGGCTGTGTTGTGAAATGTGCATAACGTTATGAATAAACCGCGAAGTCACGCGAAATAACGTTATAAACGCGAATCTGGTAGTACTGTAATAAATACGTGAGTTATACCAGTAGCAGGAGAAACTGCTATGTAGCAGGGAAACTGCTATTTGTCCAAATGCCTGAAATAACCAACTGCACAACCGGTTTACAAGGAATACCAACTTTATTTCATCAAGGTCCTATGCTAAACAATGATACAAGATCTATTAATTAAAACCTATGAGCCATGAACAGGACAGGGTTTAACAGAACCAGAGAATGCAGCAGGTATAGACAGGCGTCCCCTAGGTAAATTATATCACCTCTAAGTTAATCACTCTATAAATTACAGCACTTCTATATAGGTAAACCCTTCACCTCTAGGTAGAGCACATCTCACAGCACACTTTTATATGGGCAACAACCCTTAGTTTAAATGAGGTACGGTACATACACAATGCACTTACAATAGTCACACACACACACTCTATCCGACCAGCTGGTCCATGTGAATATTTAGGGCATCGCCTTCCGCTACCAGCCAACGCTCTCGCTGTAAATCCTCCGCCACCCCTCTCTCTTGGTACGGCCTCATGCCCAATAGGACACTTTATTACAACACCTAAGTAATTCATACAGGGGACTAGGGGTCTCTAATTGGGGGGACTAATCGGGCACCGTAAAGGTCGTCTGCAAACGTAACTCAGTCACCATCTATATGAGGCACGCAATTGTGAACATGCATATGTCCTATCACAGTAACACACGTCAAAACACCCTCCTCAAGAGGCACTGCGCGTTATACAAAGTAGATGCCTAATCACACACACTGCCCGCTAATCACACTCTCAAATAGGCCCTCATAGATAATAGATCAACTGTACACACTAATTATGGCAGACTCCCCAGGTCCTAATTACCCCTCCCTCTTGCTTCCCCTGTTCCCCTTCAATTGGTCACACAATATAAATACAACATATACCAGCCTGGGCTATATAATAAATAGGGCATATAAAGGACTAGCCAATATGCAGGTTAATTAAGGGCACGATATAATACAGATAATGTAACTAGAAAATACACAAGATCCCATATACAATATATATATATACAGTAGGCCTATACAGTTATAAAAATAGATCATAATACAAAATCCTATACTAAGTGCAATGTGGGTAACAGTGGACTTAACTCGCCGCACGGCGTGACCCCCCCCGAGAGGGTCGAAGCTTGGACCCCGTCCAACTCTCCGGGCGAATGTTCCGGCACATGGTGGTCCTCCAGGTTGCAGTTGACTTGTAACCTGGCAATCGTACCCGGTGTCCGCGAGGACGTTCCGAGTATAATGTCTTTGGGAGCGATGTAACTCAGTACCCTCTATGTCCCGTCCCTATCTGTCTCCAGGAGGGTAAGCCTCCCCTCCTCTCGCTACCGGTACCTGTGGACGGCTGGCTAACTTCTCTTCATCGCTGGTGGATAACTCTCCACGATCGACCCCACCCCCCGGGCCCTAACAGAGTCTGGTTACTGCTTGCGTGCTCCAACCTCGATCTCTGAGTCCCACTGGCTTATCAAATAGTCTCAGCGTCTCATCCCCGCACACAATCAGCAACACCTGCGTTCAATAATGAAGCCACTTGAGTCCCTGCTCCTGACGTCATTACTTCGGCCCATTCACATCACAGTACATTTATTTTTATCTTCTTGAGATGATAACATTACATCCGCCTTTTACCGCATGACGAGCTAAACCAATCAGAGAGGGGCTTCGCTCAACCAATCAAAGAGGGGGCTGCAGAAATGGAGCTCAACCAATCAGAGAGGGGTCTGCAGAACTGGAGCTACGATTTGTAGAGACGCGTCTATGCGTGGAATGTGTCAAGGCTTTAAGCTGAAGTGTTGCGCCGAATTCTGGCTCCCACCAATAATGTGGCGGGAGCGGACCAGGTGCAAAACAGAGCACTACAATTACCTGTGCATTTTAGGCAGGTTATGATTATGGGTAGGCTGTCCTTATCATCACTAATCAGCTCTCATGATTAATTGAAAATGGGGGTGAATGAGGTCATGAATTGAAAATGGAGGACCCTGATGTAAACAAGACGAAAGTCTTTCTCTGGTCTGCATCCCCTTAACAATTGTGTGTATTGAGCCGTACTGTATTAATTTGTACCCATTCTGCAATCTGTTAAATAAAGTTTTCATTCATTCATTAGTTTGAGCTCATGGGAGAGAGCGCGGCCCCCACGAGCTCCACGTAACGCGGAAGTGCAGCTCCTCTCCTCTCTTTGGTTGAATGTTCAGGGTCCACGCGAGTAAGTAGGATCTGTAGTCAGAAGAACCCAGGATGATCTTCACTGCCCTCTTGTGGACAGTTTCTTCCCTAACACCTCCACTGGTAATGATGGCTTTGATACAACAATGATTGCCATTCAGAATCAGATTCAGATTATTTTATTGTCACTTTTTTTTTTTTTCAATTAAGAAAGGCTGTTCGCTTCCCGGCTCCTCAACCATTTGTAAACATAGTACACACAACGTATATTCTATCTATACAAACTATAACAACTATAAGCTATAAAGTTATATAAACGATAATAAACTATAGACTATAAACTATAAACTAAACTATATTTAAACGTACACAATGTATATTCTATCTATACAAACTATAACAACTATACAGTTATATAAACGAAATAAACTATAGACTATAAACTAAAACCATATTTAAACGTACACAATGTATATTCTATATACAAACTCATACATGCATTGCTGACTGCTGTAAGTCTTCAAACAAACTGTGGTTACATCATGGAGATTGGAGATGAACCCTTTCACTGCCGCACTACCATCTGCCAAACGACGACCGTCGGTTGTGTGTGTGATAGATAGTAAAGGGTTAACCTTCTGTCGTGTGGCAGTGAAAGGGTTAAATGAACCCTAAATAAAGTGACGTGATGACGCTGTGTGCGTTTACGTGCCTCATCAGACGTGGCGCATGCGCATATTGTCTGCGAGAGACTCCCTGGGTGTGCGGAAAAGTGACCACTGTAGAGAGAGAGAGAGAACCGGGGAGACAATTAATGAATGTGGATGAGACGAGAGACGAGAGCCTTGACATTAATTAATTGTAATTAGTTGTAGCCACGGCGGTGGGGGTGCTGGAGACATGATCCATATTATAGACGGACCTTTACAGCCTGAGAGAGACCATTTTCTCTTGTCCAGAGATCTAGGTTTATCAATCTGCGCATGCGAAGTTCGGGAGTAGGCGGGGTCATCATTTCTACAGCCCCCCCCCCACAGCCGTAGCTATAGCTACAACCACCGTCCTACGTGATCATATAGCAATGGTGAAAATATGTTTTTTTATTTTATTTTTTTTATTATTATTATATAATTATATTATTATTAATTATTCATGTGAAAACTGGCTTAACAAAGCTTAACGAGCTCATATTAAAAATGAAAAATGTAATCATCAAAGTCTGCATTTATAGGCAATAAATGAAGGCTTAATTTCGGTCGATGACCTATAAAATAAAAAGAGAAAATGTTGCCTTTAATTTAGACTGCAGAGGAATATAAGGAGATACTGCATGGGTCAATAATGCACGTACAAATAAAACCAGTAAAAAGATGGTGGAAAAAAAGACAATATCCACAACTGAAAGTGACAGGAAACATTTGAGCTAAATGTTATTCAGACATGAATCTGAAATAAACAGGGAAACCGAAGTCGGAGTCCAAAAGAAAACACTATATGTTCAAACCAGAAACACGTGTCATTAATGCTTTGCTACATTTCCCCAAAACTATCAAACGAGCTTAATGTGGCGTCATTAGCTGGCAGCCCGAAATGAAGAACAAGTCTAATTAACGAACAATAAATATTTTCCAAAAACCATCAAAGCACAATTTTAGGACAAAGCCAATGTGGCTTAAAGATAGCCTTTTTCAGCAGTATAACCGGTTAGAAATATTATAAACATAATTTGGATGCAGCTCTAAATCGCCATTATTATATATAGCCTGTCTGCGATCTGAACTCCGCACATGAGAACACGGGGCTAAACGACAGCCTGGCAGTTGAGTTTAACAGAACGGTGACAACTTTTTTGCTCAACTATATGGCATATTATTGGCATTTGCCCATAAAACAAATCCGAGTGAATTGGGTTATTTTAAATAAAAACGTATGGCATGCAGCCGAGCCGATATCAATCATATATGTTAATGTTTCCCCCCGTACTCAGGCCACTGTCGATTAAAGCAAAATAATAATAATGCACAATTGAATAAATAATGGTTTTGGGGGCTTATCGAGGGCGAGCCGGCCGCAAGCCATGTGCTCTTATCTCCTCTGGACACATTGAGACGGTGTCCCGCTCCCGCTCCCGTCATCCAGAACAAACAGTGAATTATAGACCTCACTGCCAACCAGCCTTGCCTCACTCACTGCAGTCCATCTGAACCTCGGGATCAACTCCATGCCTCCACACACACACCTTATCAACACCGCTCTCTAGAGCAGCAACGGTAGGACATTATTCTAATTATTAGGCGTATTATTCAAATGTGTGATTATTAGGCCCATTTGAGTAATATATCTCTCGACTAAATCTAAAATCCCCCTCGTTTCTAATATAAATTGTTTAGAGGCATATTATAAATCCATCTATTTAATCGGAAATATCTGGGGTTGTTATTTACATTCACATTTAGTCTTGACGCTTTTATCCAAAGCGATTTACAAGTTCTGTAACAGAATTAATATAGTATATTAGGCGAACGAATTATTGCAGAAAATAATACGATAACATACTGCATGGTGGGACTGAGAACAAAACCAGCCATGCCTATTCGGTATAGCCTAAATTTTTTTTTAATAAAAACGCATCTTTTGGGTGTGTATAATGTTTTCTTTTACAAAGGAAAAGACCGATGGGTATATATCTGAATCAGGGATACATTTTGCACGCTCAACATGTGTTATTGTTAATGAATGAATTAGTTGAAAGTTGTGCGGAATTCAAAACCCATGTCTAATAAGAATTCCCATAGGAAAATTAAATTCATTCATTCAAATGGTGTTGCGTTGAAGAGCTTGCATTATGGCTATAGCCTGCCCTAAACTAAAGAACGAGTAATTGTGAAATTAATAATCATCTTAATAGCCATCGTCATGGTTGCCTATGACCAAAATAAGCTGAATGTCATAACACGGGATAATTAATATATATGTTTGACAGTGTTTTGGATCTGGTATACGTCATCATATATAAGGGATACTCGTTCATCTGTTGGAAAATTATATTTTCATTCATTTCATTTCATTTCATTAATTCATATTATGAAAGCCTGCGTTTATAAGCAGATAAGGTGAAAAAAGCTGCATGTTTTAAATTGATATATGGGTCCCCTCCCCAAAGAAACATAATTGATCTGTTTGACGCATTGACATGTTACAGGCTGTCAGGCCGCGACCCCAGGCCGTTCTGTTGAGGTATACTATACACACATATACAAATACATACCAATTATTAGCTTGTTCTATTATCCTTCTATCATCCAACACCCGCATCACGACACCCTGATCCCCTTTGAATGGCCCATCTGAGCCCCCCCCCCCCCCCCCTTTGGAGTTGTTCCTTATCTTCATTGGGAAAGTCTGCAGGGTGTTGCAAAATAAGGATTTGATGTTTAATTTTTATTTATTGTGGATCTATTGTGATGTTACTTGTTGATTTATTTGTGAAGCCCGTCGTCGAGGCAACTTGTTTGTGATTTTGGGCTATAATTATATATACTACACCCGCGGTTCTCAAACTACGGGTCGCGAATATAAACCCTAAATAAAATGGGGTCGTGGTAAGAAAGTTTGAGAATTGATTGATTGATTGATTGATTGATTGATTGATTGATTGATTTAAAATTGTATTAACAGATTGCAGAATGGGTACAATATACAGTACGGCTCAATACACACAATTGTTAAGAGTTAAGACTGCTGATCTATAACAGTCTGTGGACATGCACGCACACGTGCTATAGCTACAATTAATACATCAATAAATAAATAAATAGGCTATTTGAAAAATAAATGAAAAATAAGAACGATGTGGCTTCAAGATTGAGATGTTTAAGCATAACAGCCTATATTATATTATATACACTACAGGCTGCAGCAAAATATAAGCGTTACTTAACCTAACCCTTTCACTGCCGCACACGACAGCCGGTTAACCCTTTCACTGCCACACGAGTCGACACGACAGAAGGTTAACCCTTTACTATCACACAACCGACAACAGTAAAGGGTTAACCTTCTGTCGTGTGGCAGTGAAAGGGCTAATCTAACCTTGACACGACGAGGACAAACGGGTGTATTATATATAGGCCTAATGTGCAGCAGCTTTCTAAAGGGGGTATAGGCGAAGGTACATTATAAGGTCCCACCATCTCTATCTTTCTGTGTTACCATGTTTGTTCCAAGTTTTACGACAAACAATCATGCGACAAACGACAAACAACCCGCGCCGGTTTAAAATAAAAGTCAGTTGAACCAGTTGTTTGACATTAAAATGTAATGAAATAACACTGTTATTTCCCCCCTCCTATATATTAGACGAGATTGTGATGTGATGTCCTGCGCGCGCCGCTCAGCCAACGGCATTCTGCAGCCATTGCGCGCAATTGCGCACTTTCCATAAAGAGCCGACACGTGGTGGACCCGTCCTTATTCATCACCACGACTATGTTATAAAAGATGATGGAGAAAATGAAACAAGAGCTGCTCGACGAGCCATTAAGTCCCGCCGCCAGTGACGGGTGGGGGTGCAACAAGTCCCATTGGCACGACGACGGCCCAACTTCCTCCACAGGGGCTCGTGGTGTCGGCGCGCTGGAGGAGGAGGAGGGGGAGGGAGGGGGGGGAGGGCAGGAAGACACGACCACCGCAGCCCCCCGGCTGCAGGCCCCTCTCACGCGGAGGAAGGACGCTACTGTCA
Organism: Notolepis coatsorum; assembly: GCF_963971535.1. NCBI lineage: Eukaryota > Metazoa > Chordata > Actinopteri > Aulopiformes > Paralepididae > Notolepis > Notolepis coatsorum. Next base: position 204,051,125 of record NC_140167.1, read on the forward strand.
TCGTTAATGGCGTTACCAAGGAGACGGTGATTGAGTTGGCCAGGAGCCGGAGAGGAGGAGGAGGAGAGAGCGCGGATATAAAAGCCAGGACGCATGAAGAGGAGACGGCAGACGGCAGAGACCACACGGTGCAGGAGGAGACCACCAGACACCACCACACGGTACAACAGACCCCGGAGCTGCAGCGCAGAGACCCGGTGCAGGAGGAGACCACCAGACACCACACGGTACAACAGACCCCGGAGCTGCAGCGCAGAGACCCGGTACAGGAGACCACCAGACACCGCACGGTACAACAGACCCCGGAGCTGCAGCGCAGAGACCCGGTGCAGGAGACCACCAGACACCGCACGGTACAACAGACCCCGGAGCTGCAGCGCAGAGACCCGGTGCAGGAGGAGACCACCAGACACCACACGGTACAACAGACCCCGGAGCTGCAGCGCAGAGACCCGGTGCAGGAGGAGACCACCAGACACCGCACGGTACAACAGACCCCGGAGCTGCAGCGCAGAGACCCGGTGCAGGAGGAGACCACCAGACACCACACGGTGCAGACCACGGAGCTCTGCAGACCGCCGGCCCACTTGCCGCCACAGCCGACCCGGGAGCTGCGGAGCGACACTCGGATGGTTCAGCTGAGTCCACCCGCCTTCCCCCCCGCCGCCGCCATGCTGTACCACGACGTCGCGCAACCTTTCGCCATGATGAACAGGTATAAAGGGTCATCATTCTATATATTATGGTTATTTTAACATTGTAAACATGTTTTTTTTTTTTTGCACTGCAGTTATTTTCTTTCTGCACCGGACGGTATATTTTACTGTACATTTTATTGTATATTTTTGGACTGTATATTTTAGAATGTATATATACATATTTTTAGAACGTGTGCATTCTTATTTTTGATTACCTAAATGTTTATTATTGTGAGCGATGTGGTGCTCAATTTACCTCGGGATTAATAACGTATTTCTATTCTATTCTATTCTAGCATTATGTATTTCCACGACGCTGCTTATACAGTATTAGGTAACGCTGTGGTTTGGCTCGGTTATGATTTTTTAATAGGATAACCCCCAAAGATCAGAGACAAAGATTCCTTGACATTATAGTTATTGAGCATGATGTCAATACAGTGTACAATATATAGTTATAGGCCTATTACTCTCCTTTAAAACTCCCTTGAGGTTACAAAGGCAAATTGTCCCATTATAGAAATGAATCATATTTTCTTGAATTATGATGATGAATTATGTTTTGTTCTCTCCGCAGTGGTTTCGGGAGCGACCCGGAGTATGGCATGTATCCCAGCAACAGGATCAAACGTAGACCTGTGCCGTATGAAGTTGAGATCAACGATGGTCATGGTGAGGACTTTTACATCTTCAGCCAGTCATATCATGTACACCCTGCACCCCATCACCCTTTTACAAGAGCCACAATGCTGTTCTTTACCATTGGCATGACTGATTAGTGATTTGCGTTGTCTCATCATCGAGAAATATGCATGTTTTACCTCCAGAGGGCCATGGTTTATGTGTTTTATTTAGACAAATAGACTTTCATGAAATGCAGGGATGGCATGAGAGAAAGGCGTGTTGTGAAATAGCTATACAGAACATGCAGTTTATCTTTTATCATATCAGTATTTGCTGTTTACTTTCTTCTTTTGATAAACTTGAATATTTTGTTGTTGAACATGTAATGACACAGTGGATGTTTGTAAGTGTGTGTGTGTGTGCGTGTGTGTGTGTGTGTGTGTGTGTGTGTGTGTGTGTGTGTGTGTGTGTGTGCGTGTGCGTGTGTGTGTGTGTGTTTGGTTGAGAGTGAATACAATGTAGTGAGACTATTCCTGTGAGTTTGTAGAGTGGACAGCTCGGAGCAGTCTATAAAAATGCAAATTTTAATTTGGAGTGTTATTCATGGCTGTATAGAGCGATGTTGTTATACAGGATTAACTTAAAACAGGAGGGGAGAACATGGCAGCCACCTATAATATCTATTACCAGTGCAAATGAGCAAAATCCTGCAATATACTGCAAACTGGGATCTGTGTTTATATAATCTCATCATGAGTGGCGATATAGGTGGTTATAGTTACACAAACGAATCCCAGTAAATCTAAACGTGTTCTTCTCTCTGCCCCCCCCCCCCCGCAGGTTCTCAGCCTAAGGTCGTGCGACGCATCTTCACCAACAGCCGCGAGCGCTGGCGTCAACAGAACGTCAACGGGGCCTTCGCCGACCTGCGCCAGGTCGTGCCCACGCACCCCCCGGACAAGAAGCTGAGCAAGAACGAGATCCTCCGCCTGGCCATGAAGTACATCAACTTCCTGGCCGAGCTGCTCGGCGACCAGGACGACGCGGCGGGCCACCAGGGACGAGAGGAGAGCCTGGTCCGCGAGGAGCTGCTCGACGGGATGCTGCTGTCTCCCGACGACGACTCCAGCTGTGGCAGCCTCCTGGACGACGGAGACGCCTGCTGCAGCCCCACCGACAGCTTCACGGAGTACCACCACCACCACCACCACCACCACCACCACGCCTCGCCGCCGACGGGCTCACCGCCGCGCCCGAGTGTCCCGCGGGGGCCGAGGCACTCTGTGATGTCGCTGGACAGAGGCGACCGCAGATGATCCGCCGTGTTTTTTGTGTCGGGAGACGGTGAATGTGAGAGGATGAGATATAGAGGAGATGTGGGTTAGTGAGAAAAACAACGATGCGCCTAACTTACTACAGACTTGCATCTTCTCCTCTGTGATGTTCTGCTAAATGGTTGCTTTGGCACAGAGAGAGAGGCTCGTCTCTTCTCAGACAAGACGGCCGGCTGCTGTTGTAAGCAGGCGATGATGGACTAGAAACCTGCAGAAACAACACGCTCTCTGAACACCAGAGCGGATAAGACAATTGGCTTCAAAATGGTACCCTTACTTTGATCACGTTCAGAGTGTCTGTTGGTGCACTGATGAAAGGGTGTGTAGGAACCCAGGACTCGTCTGAATTAGTTTACATTCCTGAGCCTGCAGTCTGATCGTTTTTTAAGCATCATATATTATTATGTTCATAGAAAACTCGAGTGATGTTTTTATTTAACGCCACAGAGTTTTTTTTTTGGGAATATGAAACAGGTCATTTTGGGGAAGAGGGGGGAGGGGTGATGTAGTTATAACTTATTAGTTATAACTTATTAGACCTACTTGGTTGCAAGGAAGCAGTGGGAACGTTGACTTGCTGGGAGACGGATTGAAGTGTATACTATACGTTGATGTGATGTTCACATTAGCAGTTACTAAACATGAATGTAGAATCTTTAGTTGGCAAACAAACACTCAAGACACACACAGATGCATGTGCGCATTCATACGCATATACATACACACAGACACACAGACACACACACGCACACACACACACACACACACACACACACACACACACACATGGTTTGAATGTAAAAAAAAAAAAAAATGCTTATTAGGAGGTACAGCTATTCTGCTCCAGGTGTACATCAACACTTACATCTGTAATAATAATACTAGTTTCTACTGCTTTTTTTATGGTACATTCCTTATCCTTTTCACGGCAATTTTTTTTATGTTGTCTTTGTTTAATGTTGACAAGAAAAATGTATCCAGTGTTTTTGTCAGAATATTTGACATGAAGTATTTCTGCTACATCAGCAGACACAGAGTAACCAGCACTGGTGCCTTTCATTATTTGTAATGTATTACAAAAAAAGGTATTTTATTGTGATATCTGTTAGAAATGCCTTTGTTGTAAGGTGATCATGAATATCTCTATAACGCAGAATTATATCTGATGTGATTTTATAAAAACCAATGAATAATAATAAAAAAAAGTTTTCTAAAGAACTGTCGACTGTGTGCTGTACTGCTTTGTTCATTCAATACGGATGTTTCATCTAATAAAATGTATTCAAGAATATCACAATATGAATATGAATCAATATGAGTCAATATGAATCACCAGCAGTATCATTATACATAGTGGAATATAAAGTCACCCAACAACACAAGAAATATAGTATATTTACTATTGCAAGAGATTTAAAATGCTACATGTTTCAGTTTCAGTTTTTCTTTTATTTAAAAGGACAGTATACATTAATAAACATTTCTGTAAATGTGTTTTAGCCAGCTGGCTAATTCGCAACTGCATGTAGTCCTTTTGGCAAGATGTTATAAGACTGACAATACACCTAGAACAGAAGCATTACAAGTAAAACACAGTATTTACAACACAATCCAACATAATAATAAAATACACAATGAACTGATTAAAAGTGATTACATGTTTGATTGGTTTATAACTGAAGGAGCTGGACCTAAACGGCACAGTACAGTCCCCTTAATCACAAGCTTGTGTTATTATAGTATATAATATATATATAAAACAATAACAACAGTAGTGACAATAAATTATAATAAATGATACACAAACCAATAATAAACACTGTCATGGTTGTGTTCAAAAGTACTGATTATTATTTTATTAAAAAATAATATATATAAAATAGGTTTCTACCACTGGCTACCAAACAAAACATAATAATGTTTCACTTTCATTCCATTTGAAACTAAATTGAATACATTTTCACTTCCATGGACACAATGTGCCCCAAATTAATAACATATTAAGAAGTAAATTAAATGAAATGATGAATAGTGTTGAAGATGCCCCCCCGCCCCACACACACACACACACACACACACACACACACACACACACACACACACACACACACACACACACACACACACACACACACACACACACGCATGCATGCACACACACACACACACACACACACACACACACACACACACACACACACACACACACACACACACACACACACAGAACAACCCATTAAGAAACAATCAGCAGCTCAGCAGATGACGCGACAGGAACCATGTAACCTGCCCTTTCCCACCATAAAGACACAATGAGGCCTAATACGCTGGAGATGTTAAGAGATATGGATTCTATCAAAACAGATTGTTTAAGGGGTCACGGAGGAGTGGTTTGTCATTCTAATAAGCCAATGATGAGCAGTCATGGAGCCGATGGCTGATAAGCATCTCAGCCAATCAGACAGTCCTGAGAGAGGTGGCAGTCCCACAGGACCAGAGGTGTGTGTGTGTGTGTGTGTGTGTGTGTGTGTGTGTGTGTGTGTGTGTGTGTGTGTGTGTGTGTGTGTGTGTGTGTGTGTGTGTGTGTGTGTGTGTGTGTGTGTGTGTGTGTGTGTGTGTGTGTGTGTGTGTGTGTGTGTGTGTGTGAGAGAGATAGAGAGAAAGAACAGGAACAGAACACATCACCAATCAGAATAAATAAAATGACTACACAGCTAAAACAAAACTACATCACCTATTGGAAAACACAAACAAAAGCACAGAGCAAAATGCAGTGCTATCTGGCTCTAAATCGACAGTACACCATAGCAGATTATTTGAGCATGGTGACTGATCAACAACTAAAAAGTTAGCACAGCCTCGCTATTGAAAAGGGGAGGCACAGGAAAACCTGGCTTCCTGCAGAGCAAAGGCTGTGCTGTCATTGCATCCTCAATGAGGCTGAAACAGAGATACACTTCCTCACCAAATGTGAAACATATAAATATATTAGAGAAACGCATTTAAAAAAAAAATTATTAATAAGAAAAGATTTTCTTAAACTATCAGATACAGAAAAACTACCAGTCCTACTAGGGGAGGACTCAACACGCTGTGAGCTAGCAGCATTCTATGTTGCTGCCTGCCATAAACTGAGGGACAGTGTGTGACAGTCACCTGGCTGACACACGTTTATGCTGTAATATTTTACGTTTTATGTTTTGATATTTTATGATGATATTTTTATGTACTTTGACATTGATATCTGTTTTCTAATTCATGTTTATATTAATATTAATCATTTGCTTTGGCAACATGTACAAGTTACGTCATGCCAATAAAGCCATTTGAATTGAATTGAATTGAAGAGAGAGAGAGAGAGAGAGAGAGAGAGAGAGAGAGAGAGAGAGAGAGAGAGAGAGAGAGAGAGAGAGAGAGAGAGAGAGAGAGAGAGAGAGAGAGAGAGAGAGAGAGAGAGAGAGAGAGAGTGTAACTTGTTCATCTTCGGTCCCCATCCCATCCCCACCTCGTCACATTGCCGTCACACAGACAAGGTGTTTTAAACTTGATCAGAGTCGAACATCAGACACGATCACCTCCATCAATATAAATATCCACTGCTTCAAAGGATTGTCTCTCTGATGTTGAGACATTGAAGAGTAGCCTTCCAAATAAGAGACAAAACACACAAACTACAATGTGTTTTAGTTAACCCTTTCACTACCACACTACAGAATGTTAACCCTTTCACTACCGCACTACATAATGTTAACCCTTTCACTACCACACTACAGAAGGTTAACCTTGTCCTTTCACTACCACACTACAGAAGGTTAACCTTGTCCTTTCACTACCACACTACAGACGGTTAACTACGTCTGTAGTGTGGTAGTGAAAGGTTAACCTTCTGTAGTGTGGTAGTGAAAGGTTAACCTTCTGTAGTGTGGTAGTGAAAGGGTTAACCTTCTGTAGTGTGGTAGTGAAAGGGTTAACATTATGTAGTGCGGTAGTGAAAGGGTTAACATTTTGTAGTGTGGCAGTGCAAGGGTTAACCCTTTGTCACGTGGCAGTGCAAGGGTTAACCTGTATTGTCGCAGTGAAAGGGTTAACTATTTGGTAGTGTGGCAGTGAAAGGGTTAAACAGAATTCTGCACCAAAAGAGGCCGTGGGGAGCGAGTGAGTGAGTCCAGCTGTGATGCAGCAGAGAGAGGCAGAGAGGAGGTGCTGCTATTGTTCCACTGAAGGCCCGGCTATTGATAGACAGGAGGGCTCCTTCCTAAAGCCCGCCTCCTACCACGGCCCACAAGAGACGAACAAGGAAGCACTAGAGACAACACTCCACACACTCGACTGGCCCAGGCCTCTTTCTGCTGTTGCATGGTGAATGGTTTTGTGATGTGCAAAAGCCAATGTGATCTAATTAGGATAAAGTCAACACAAAAATTAACGTTAATGATAAAAAAAAATTGTGATGAAACGTCTCTAGTAAAATACTTAGGAAATTATCTGGTTTCTAATATTATTCATAGTTAGAAAAATAAAATCATAAGTAAATCATAAATCAGGTATGGTGATGGCTTGTGGTAGTGTGGTGAGGAGGGGAGCTGAATAGAAGTGATGCTAATGGGCCTATTTCAGATCCACTCAAACCAGACAAGCTTTGCAATTAAATAGAAAAATTAAGTCACACTGACTGAAAGAATATTCTTTACCCTATATTTATATTATTAATATTATATCATTATAAATAACAAAATTGAAGAATGAAGACATGGAGTACTAATACTGAATTAATGAATGTCCAAATTCATTCTACTTTTATATTACATTCCTTAAGTTATTTTTATACTTATTCAGACACACACCAAACAGACAGATGACTCCTACACAGCAAATCAAGATCAGACAATCCCATTCGTGGATATAGTGCCATAGTGTCCTTTAGCAAGGCACTTGTACCTCAAACAACCCAGGAGTGCCTGCTCCTTGTCTGACGCTGTGCCTCCCTCCACAAAACTACAACATACTGTCATGGTTTTTGCCTTATTTCACCTTTCTGTGAGGGACAGCTGTCTATTTTTGCTTTATTTCACCTCTCTGTGAGGGATAGCTGTCAATCCCTGTTCCCTGTGGTTAATTGCCTCATGGGTCGGCAGGTGTGTGGGCTTGATTGCACCTGATGCAGTGCAGCTGTGCCTATGGCCAGGTGGAGTCTATTTAAGTTTGGAGATCGCAGTGTCAACTGCTTTTTCATTTTCCTAGTGTTGGCTGTCCTTTTGGTCACGCTCATTATATTGAAGTGTAGTCTGATCTCTGATTCAGAATTGAGCTTTATGGTAGTCATTCTTATTTTAGGCTACTCACGTGATTCTACACATAAACTCCCTTAGTGGAGGTTTATTGTTTTACTTTTTCCAATATAAACTCCTTTATTAGGAGGTGTCCTTGTGGCTTATTTACTTTTATACCATACCTCTTTATTGAGAGTAGTCCTGTTTTTTGGGACTTGATTTATTTTCTTAATTACTCACTTTGAGATTTCCACCTGTAAAGGTTGTTTTCTGTTGTTTAATTTTTCCCCTCTCCTAAAATATCTGTGTAAGCAGTCTAGTGGTTGTCCATTTCATGGATAACTTTAAGAGTCCCTGTTATCTGCTCATGACCCACACACACACAGCCCTCACAGAATGAAAAAGCCATGACTGGGTCAGCAGATAACACAGGTCTCGAACAAGCACTAGCTGCGCAGCGTCAAGGATTGCTTTCACATGAGGAAGCTATCGTACAATTACAACAACAACAAGCTCTCATGGTGCAACGCATGGGGAGATGTATGAAGGATTGCGCAAGATGGATAGTTCCATGCGTGATTTGGCTGACCGCATAGCCGATGCACAATTACCTCCCCTTCACCAGAGCCCACCTAATGTCTCTCAAGCACTACTCACAGGCCCCCGGCCATTACCTTGTGAGGCTAAAGTCCAGCTCCCCTCACGCTTTAATGGGGAGTCAGGTAAATGCTGTGGTTTTCTGGCACAATGCCAAATAGTGTACAGAGCCCAGCCTTCTCGTTTTTAGTCTGAGGATTCACGTGTTGCCCTAATTCTATCCCTGTTGGAGGGACCTGCCCTTGATTGGGCTGTTCCACTCATACGGGCTCAGGCCCCAGTTTTAAACGACTCACAGGGACTCATGAATGAGATGGAGATAGTTTTTGATCATGAACTATACGATAAAGAGGTCGCCATGAAGCTGACGCGCATGCGCCAGGGCGCCAGTAGTGTAGCTGAGTTTTCCATCGCTTTCAGGACACTGGCTGGGGCTACAGGCTGGCCTGAGGGACCACTCATCACTTTGTTCACCAACGCGTTATCTAATCAGGTTAAAGATGCTTTGGCGGTTGTGGGATCTCCAGACAATTTTGACACACTGGTCACTACCGCCATACGCGTTGATAACCGGATCAGAGACCGTGAGAGGCGGGGCCAACGTTTTTGTGTCCCACTGGAGGAAGTTTCGTCCTTTCCTCCACAACCTTCAGTGGCCAGCTCGTCTGAACCTATGCAGGTGGACAGCACTTCTGTGCGTGACTCCAGGCAGACTGGTTCTCATGTGGACTGGTGCCGGGACTGCAGGAGAAAAGGTCACACGAGGGTGGAGTGTCCGAAACTGAAGGGAAACAGTCAGTCTCGCTAGTGGGCCGAGAGACACTAGTGAGACATCACATCACCCCCTTTCGAACCTCTTTGCCTGTGGTTTTAGACTGGAATAGGCAGTCTGTTAAGGTTAACGCCTTTTTAGACTCAGGGGCAGTGGACAGTTTCATCGATTCCAGATGGGCTGAGAACTCTAAAATACCTGTACATTCCCTCCATAAGCCCTGTAGTGTCACGGCGCTTGATGGACGGCCATTGGGTACAGGCAGTGTCACCAAAAGAACCAATTATTTATCAATGCGGGTTGCTTATGGGAACCATTCTGAGCGCATTCGATTCTTTTTGGTGGATTCCCCCACGTATCCCATTGTACTGGGTCATTCTTGGCTTAGTAAACACAAGCCACAGATAAATTGGGGTGAAGAGAGGGACACTGTCATGCAGTGGGGCTCCCAATGCCATCACCGTTGTTTCCAAATTCCTCCGTCACCCACGAGTTATGATCAGTTTAGTGAGAGCGGTTGTGATCCTGTTGAAGCAGTGGGCGGTCTTGGTTTCCAGAGCCCACTCTCTCAACCATTGCACTCCGAGCCATCTGTCGATCAGGATGGGAGTTTGGAATGGGATCCACAGTTTGATTGGGACTCCCTCGGTGAGGAGGTTCTGGCGGAGGACAGTTTAGACAGTTTAGACTCGAGGCTCTGTGTGAGGACTTCTCCTCGCTTACTTGTACAGCTGACCCCCTCATGGAAAGCACCAACATCATGAGCGTGGAGTCACACCCGTTACTAGAGGGAGTTCCCACTGTCTATGCTGACCTCAGTGAGGTGTTTAGCAAACAAAGGGTCACCATCCTGCCACCGCACCGACCTTATGATTGCGCCATCGAATTGCAGCCGGGCTCTATTCCCCCTCGTGGTTCCTTGTACTCGTTGTCGGTCCCCGAAAGCGCAGCTATGAACACCTACATCAAGGAGGCTGTGGCTACCGGTTTTATTAGACCTTCCACTTCACCTGCGGGTGCTGGATTCTTTTTTGTGGGAAAAAAGGATGGAGGACTGAGACCCTGCATCGACTACAGAGGTCTGAACAGCATTACAGTAAAAAACCGGTATCCCCTTCCCCTGATGAACTCGGCGTTCGAACGCCTCCAGGGGGCATCCATTTTTACCAAACTTGATCTCCGCAATGCCTACAATCTGGTGCGCATACGCCAAGGGGATGAGTGGAAGACCACGTTCAACACTCATAATGGTCACTACGAATACCTGGTGATGCCATTTGGTCTTACTAATGCCCCTTCAGTTTTTCAGGCGTTAATCAATGACGTGCTCAGGGAGATGTTGGAAAAGTTTGTTTTCGTCTACTTAGATGACATTCTGATATTCTCCAAGTCCATTTCTGACCATGTCAAACATGTCAGGCAGGTCTTGAGGTGCCTTTTGGATGCACGGTTGTTTGTGAAGGCTGAGAAGTGTGCCTTCCATGTCCGCTCTGTGACCTTTCTGGGATTCATTGTATCTGAGTGGAGGATTCAAATGGACCCCAAGAAGGTGTCAGCAGTGACGGACTGGCCTACACCCGTCTCGGTCAAGCAGGTGCAACGATTCCTAGGATTTGCAAACTTCTACCGTAGTTTTATTCGTAATTTCAGCTATCACTGCACTCACCAGGAAGACAGCACCTTCCCATTTCCAGTGGACTCCCAAGGCTGAGGCAGCGTTCATTGAGCTTAGAAGAAGGTTCAGTTCTGAGCCTATCCTCATTACTCCTAACCCATCCCTGCCATTTATCGTCGAGGTGGATGCTTCTGAGCTTGGAGTCAGAGCTATTCTGTCTCAACGCTCATCGTCCGACAGTAAGGTACACCCATGTGCATACTATTCACGTGGGCTCTCGCCGGCTGAAAGAAACTATGATGTTGGGGACGGAGAGCTGTTGGCGGTCAAGTTGGCATTGGAGGAGTGGCGACATTGGCTAGAGGGAGCTGAACACCCATTCACAGTCTGGACAGACCATACAAATTTGGAATATATCCAGGGTGCTCAGAGGAGAAACTCGCGACAGGCTCGCTGGTCACTGTTTTTCTCTCGGTTTAATTTCCTCCTGACGTACCGTCCCGGGTCTAAAAATATCAAGCCGGATGCTCTTTCCCGGTTATATGATGGATCAGAAGAGGACCGTCCTCCTGAGCCCATTGTTCCTGCAGGACAGATCCTAGCTCCTGTGACATGGAGCATTGACTCTGCTGTGCGGAGGGCACAACGTTTGGAACCAGATCCGGGTGGGGTGCCCCCGGGTCGGTTATTTGTACCAAACAGCATTCGTTCTCGGGTGTTGAAGTGGGGCCACTCCTCTCGGCTGACAGGACATCCCGGAGTGCACAGAACTCGTGACTTCTTGGCCAGAAGGTTCTGGTGGCCTGGTATGATGAAGGACATTCGGGAATTTGTGGCAGCCTGCCCCGTTTGTGCACGGAACAAAGTTTCTCAACAGTCACCACCAGGGCTGCTTCATCCTTTGCCCATTCCTAGTCGTCCGTGGAGCCACCTCGCCATGGATTTTGTGACTGGTCTGCCTCCTTCTGATGGTCACAGCGTCATCATGGTGGTGGTGGATAGGTTCTCCAAAGCAGCTCACTTCATTCCGCTGGTCAAGCTGCCATCTGCTCAGGAGACCGCTCAACTGGTGGTTGACCATGTCTTCCGAATTCATGGCATCTGCCAGGACGTGGTGTCGGACCGTGGACCCCAGTTTACTGCTCGGTTTTGGAAGGCATTCTGTGCTATACTGGGTGCGACGGTTAGCCTGTCATCAGGGTTCCACCCGGAGAGCAATGGGCAAACAGAGCGCACCAACCAGTCTATGGAGAGTACGCTTCGCTGCTTGGCCTCCTCCAATCCGACCACTTGGAGTCACCAACTGGCATGGGCAGAATATGCGCATAATTCATTGTGCAATGCATCCACTGGTCTCTCCCCATTTGAGGTTCAGTTTGGGTATCAGCCTCCACTGTTTCCTGAACAGGAGAGGGACATGGGGGTGCCATCTGCCGAGGCGTTTATCCGTCGGTCTCGGGCGACATGGAAGAGGGTGCGTTCGGCTCTTGTGCGTGCTGCGGCCCGGCACAAGCGGTCGGCGGATGTACACCGTCGCCCTGCGCCTTCCTACCGTGTGGGCTAACAGGTGTGGCATTCCACACGCGACCTTCCATTACGGGTGGAGTCGCGCAAACTTGCTCCCCGTTTTGTGGGCCCTTTCACTATTGTTCGCAAGATAAACCCAGTCACGATGCGTCTTAGGTTACCCTCGTCGATGAGGGTACACCCTACATTTCACGTATCCCGCCTTAAGCCGGTTCGGAGGAGCAGGTTGGTTCCTGCAGAGAGACCTCCACCTCCCCCTCGATTCGTTGATGGCCAACCTGTGTATACTGTACGGCGTATCCTGTCCAGTAGGCGGGTTGGTAGGGGTATACAGTACCTGGTGGACTGGCAGGGTTATGGGCCAGAGGAGCGCACGTGGGTTCCGGCCAGGGACATCTTGGACCCTGAGCTTGTTCGGGAGTTTCGGAGACGTGTCTCAGAGGGTCCGTCTGGAGCCGCCCCCTAGAGGGGGGGTCCTGTCATGGTTTTTGCCTTATTTCACCTTTCTGTGAGGGACAGCCGTATATTTTTGCTTTATTTCACCTCTCTGTGAGGGATAGCTGTCAATCCCTGTTCCCTGTGGTTAATTGCCTCATGGGTCGGCAGGTGTGTGGGCTTGATTGCACCTGATGCAGTGCAGCCTATTTAAGTTTGGAGATCGCAGTGTCAACTGCTTTTTAATTTTCCTAGTGTTGGCTATCCTTTTGGTCACGCTCATTATATTGAAGTGTAGTCTGATCTCTGATTCAGAATTGAGCTTTATGGTAGTCATTCTTATTTTAGGCTACTCACGTGATTCTACACATAAACTCCCTTAGTGGAGGTTTATTGTTTTACTTTTTCCAATATAAACTCCTTTATTAGGAGGTGTCCTTGTGGCTTATTTACTTTTATACCATACCTCTTTATTGAGAGTAGTCCTGTTTTTTGGGACTTGATTTATTTTCTTAATTATTCACTTTGAGATTTCCACCTGTAAAGGTTGTTTTCTGTTGTTTAATTTTTCCCCGCTCCTAAAATATCTGCGTAAGCAGTCTAGTGGTTGTCCATTTCATGGATAACTTTAAGAGTCCCTGTTCTGTATCACACTAGCTCACGCTCAGCGTTTCATGCATATATCTCGCTTCAGCATATATACACTGAATAATTTCACAAATGTACCTTTAAATGCCAGCATTCATCTGGCCACACCCCCATCCGCTTACCTATATAAGCAGGGATGGTGCCACACACTCATCTCCTTCTCAAATTTCATCACAAGCAACGTGTTGCTATATGCCCACTTGACGTGGAGAAAAATATTGGCTGGAAAAGCAATGTTTACGGGGAAAGGAAGAACAAGGAGATACGTTGACATCATATCTTTATTTTCTCTCTCACTATTTTCGAGAAAATACGGCGATATTGTCTTCGTACTGGAGTGTCTGGAAGATGATGATCATTCTAAAATCCTCCACCGGTTTTCGTATTGGGAGCACGCCGCTGCATGCCTCTCAACTGCAGTTCCTTGCTGTGTTGGTTGGGGTGAAACCTTTCAGGGCACAGCTGAACTGTAGGACGCGCCGCTGTTGTGAGAAGCGGTGGGTTTTCAGGTTGGGTGAGTACTGTTTGCTGGCAGGCTCCACTTGTCTGTTAGTGCTATGGGGGCTAATTGACAATGTTTATGAAAACCGGCCCCAGGCTAGGGTCCTTTGTTCAGCCTCCTAAGCGACAGAAGACCTTTGTCTGAAGCCATTTTAGTTTTAACTAGTGGGCCGCGACCATTAACACTGGTGATCCCTGTGTTTTCTGGACGAGTGGGTATCTCTCTGTCACCGTGTTAAAGCCCCTTCTTTCATATCCAAATGAGAGTATTCCTTCACGAGGAGATATGTGCATGGATGTTCGATAGCGGAAGATCTATGTTCAAGTCAGCTACACAAGCCAGTTTGGGTATTGTGCTGGCTCCGTCGGGTGTTGGTAAAATCACCGTTGTAAAGCTGTGTTGACATCTTGTTTCTCTTTTCTCTTAAAAAGTGAGGAGAGTTTCAGAACGGCGGCCTGTCTGGGTGAGTGTTATATCATTGTGTACAAGTTCAGGTGATAGCTGCTTAGCTTACGGTTAGCCAGTCAGCTGTTAGCTGCGGCGTTAGCCTGCTGGGATCACTGCGTGGCCTACAGAGGTTGGGCCTACTGTTAGCCAGTCAGCTGTTAGCTGCGGCGCTAGCCTGTTGTGATCACTAGGAAACGTTAGCTTGCTGCTATCGGCCAAGGCCCAGCGCGGGGTAGCTCCGGCTACTCGCGCGCCGCCGCGAGCTCCCCTCTGGTCGCGTGCGCCGTTCGCTCGGCCGTTTTCTCAGCCTGTGATGACAATGAACAGTGTGTTCACATATTAACAGGTTTTCCTGTTTTAACTGGCCGTATTAAGGGTAAAGTAGGAGGATTGTGTTTCCCCCCGGTTCCCTGGGGACTTTTTCATCCTCCTATCAGACATGTTGTTGCACTACATTGTGTCTTTGTGTGGTAGGGATGCGATGTAACCCTTAGCTTGATTGCTGAGGTTGTGCTAGGACTGCTGGAGAAACTTTATTTTCCTAAAAGAAAAGATTGTTTGGTCGCTTTCGTGTGTGCTTAGCAAGGCCTGTGGCCGATACTAATCGAGAATTATGTATTCTCTCATTATGAAAAACGGCGTTCCTCTGTAGAGTGTTTTTGTCATTTTTTGTAGGTGATGATGGGTTGTGTGTGTCATGTGACCTACAACTGGGTTGGACTGGCCACAGAAGCACATGTGTGAGTTGGACCGGGGCTCTTAGAGAGCCCTCTCTATTCTGTGTTTTTTCCTTAGTAAAAATCAGATAGCAGGTTAGCTCATGCGCTGTGTGAAGCTGTCAAACGCTTCATAGAGCTGACTATGACTGTGTCATATTCTCTTTTTGTCATTACATCGTATCATGGGTGTGGGGTCGTAAAGGGGTGAACTGGTAACCTTTCCTCTCCCCCTTTTTTCTGTTGGTCAGGGGTACACCCCCTGTCCTTCAAGGTTCCTGTCACGTTGCGGTTCGGCACGTTACGGGGTGAGGGGGGGGGGGGGGGGGGGGGAGTTTCCTGGTGCCACGGCCTGGGATATTGGGCGTGTGCACCGCAGAAATTCCCCCGCCATAGAGTACGTCACCGTGCGCGTCTCTGTTGGTAGGACTTCCGTGTGCTGTTCAGGTCCATGTGATGGATCTGTTTCGGGGGGGGTGGTCAGGGCTCCTCCTCACCAAGCGCCTATTCGGGCCTTCTGTGAGTTCGGACTCCTCCTTCCATGTGAGGGAGCCTCCATCAGAGTACAGAGCCTCCTCCTCAGATTGTCAAAGTGAGTGGACCCTCTAGAAGGTGTCCTATTCTATTGTGTATGTATTCGATTAATTTCGATTATTGAGTGTGTATGGGTTCAGTGCCTCTTCCCCGGAGAGCCCTGAAACCAATTTTTTACATGGCTCAAGGTGCAATATATTCTTTTCAATCTGTACAGCTTGCGTGGGAAGTCTCTCTGGGGATTCCCGTCTCCTTCCTATGGGAGGGTGGTGGGATGTAAAAATGTGAACTGGGATACATACTGTTGGTGCTTCCTTCTTTTCTATTCAAAAAGTGTTGGAGTTAGGAAGCATCACACCCCTCTTGTCGTTCCCCTGGGCGCCTTGGGGATTCAATGACAGGTCTAAATAGCCTGTTCATTGATGGGGGTGTGTCCCGACGCACGTGTAGTGCTAGCTCGCTGTAAACAGGCGACTGACTGGCACGCCTTGGTTGCTTGGGGTTAAAACAGCGTTTTTATAAAGCAACTGGGATGGGGGTTTTTCCTCTTCCGACGACCACATCCCACGACCTGGGTTGGTTATCGACGGATTCTCGTTCATGTCTGGGGGATGATGACGGAATGGATCTGAACATATGTAGAGGGGTCTCACGCCCTGGGGGTGGGCCACCAGGCGCGGCTCGCCCGAACGTCTGGGTGGCGCCTTCTTTTCATGTTAAGATCGACATGCATATCTGCCCTTTCTCCTGGAGTAGGCATGTCGGCGTGGTTAGGGCACGGGACTGGTTCTGGTCACGCTGGTCCGGATCAGTTGAACCCGTTGTCCGCCGGGGATGCAGATCTGCTGTTCTGGTACCCTGAGGGACTTGGTCTTTTTTCAGGGGGAAAAATGCCAGGTCGGTCCGGGTGTCACAGGGTTAAGCGCTATGGAGACCCTGGTTGGGTACGTTTTTACTCAGCACTGTCGTAATGGCTTACGGCCATGCCAACCTGTACACGCTCGATCTCGTCGGATCTCGGCCGCTACACAGGTTGGTCCTGGTTAGTACTTGGTTGGGAGACCGCCTGGGAATACCAAGTACGGTGTGCTTAGGGGCTGGTTCTCCATTCTTTTTCGCTCCTCTCTCACGCATGGCGAAGAGGGGCCTGTTGGGGTGGTCTTTGACCTCCTCTGGTGACCCTGTGCTTCCCGTATCGCCAGGCCCGGTCCGAAGTAATGTTTCGTCGACCCGTAGGCCTGGGTTAACCCTTTTTTGAAAACTGAAACACTTGTACTGCGGTATAGCCGGTGTATACCCGCAGGTGTGTTTTTGAGTTTTTTCTTGAGGGGTTATAGGAACAACCACCGCATTGGGTAACACCAAGGTGGTTGATTCCCTGGTGTGTTGGAGCAGTGTCAACTCCCGGGTTCACCGTTTGAGGGTGCCCCTGCACGTTCATGACGTCTGCCAATCGTGTCAGCCTTCTCTGCCTCAACCCCTCTGGGTGGGGGTTTTTGAATGGAGGCTTGGTCATGCAACACCGCCAGCTTACGCTCCTTCCGCCGGTGCGGCTGTGTTCAGCTGTCCCCTCTGGCGCCTGTCTCGTCAGCAGTCTCCAGGCTAGGGTTAATAGCCTGTTGCCTGGTTTTTCCCCGTTGGTTAACCTTTTTTGTGTGCTTACGGCCATGCTGACTGCCTGTTCTGCAGGGTCAGTGTGCCAGGCGGTGTACTATTGGGGGGACAGGGCCCGCTCGGCTGAGGGGCCTTTGTCCGAATACGCTGGCGATGTGGGGGGCGGGGTCACTAAGTGCCCACCTGGTGGGGTCTTGATGCTGGCATCATGGACTTCTCCGGGCCCCCGTTCCAGGGGGTCCAGTCCCTTTGGTGGGTCTGGGTCTTCCTTCGCGCTCCGCTGCTACGGCCTTGCCACGGGGTTGGGTTTGCCCTTGACCCCGTGATTCTGGGGGCAGTAACGAGGTTTATCCCTCCGTTCGTTCCCGGGTGGCATGCGGGTTGTGCGTGTGTGTAGTCGTGGGGTCAAGCCACGGTCTGCTCACCCTGTGCGTTGAGTTGCTTGAGTGCCTCTTCGCACGGTCGGGTCCGTCGCCCTCCCGTGAAGCCACCAATAGGGGGGGTGCCCTCCATTAGGGTGGGTCGGGGGGGCTCGGCCCTCCCTGATCTGATGGTTGTGGGGGGCCTCAGCAGGGTACATTTGTCGAGCTTCTAGCTCCCGCTCAGCTCCTATTATGCATGAAACGCTGAGCGTGAGCTAGTGTGATACAGAACGTTAGGTTATGACTATAACCAAGTTCTGTTAACACTTAGTGAACGCTCAGCGTTTAGACGCCGCTGCAGGCCCTTGATTTTTCATTGTGGTGAAATTTGTTGGGAAGGAAATGAGTGTGTGGCACCACCCCTGCTTATATAGGTAAGCGGATGGGGGTGTGGCCAGATGAATGCTGGCATTTAAAGGTACATTTGTGAAATTATTCAGTGTATATATGCTGAAGCGAGATATATGCATGAAACGCTGAGCGTTCACTAAGTGTTAACAGAACTTGGTTATAGTCATAACCTAACGTTATCTGCTCATGACCCACACACACACACACACAGCCCTCACACATACATGTATGAAAATTACAGCTCTGTCGGCTAAACCAACAAATTGCATGCTCACTGTGGAAATATAGATCTATTCTATAGATACATTCTACACCTAACCTAATCATTTGATCAGTGCAGCAGACCATACTGTAGATTAAACAGATACATTTTCATTCCTTCACTCTCCACCGTGAGCTGACAGACATGGTGCTCTCATTCTCACACGCAATAATGGATTCAATCACAGCTGAACCTGGTGAGTTTAACCTGGTGAGTTTAACCTGGTGAGTTGAACCTGGTGAGTTTAACATGGTGAGTTTGCCCCCTTTTTAATTAACCTGACGGCCAACCTATAATTTCCCCATAAACCCTGATTGTGACCAGGATGGTTATAGGCAGCCATGGATCTGAGAGGAGCCCTGTTGAACAAGGACATGTCCCCACTGATAACATACTGTATACACATCCTAATGGACATGTCCCCACTGATAACATACTATATATACACATCCTAATGGACATGTCCCCACTGATAACATACTATATATACACATCCTAATGGACATGTCCCCACTGATAACATACTATATATACACATCCTAATGGACATGTCCCCAGTGATAACATACTATATATACACATCCTAATGGACATGTCCCCACTGATAACATAGTGTATACACATCCTAATGGACATGTCCTCACTGATAACATAATGGATGGTAGGACATGTCAAATCAAATCAAATCAAATTTATTTGTAAGGCCCGACAACACAAGTTAATGTCCCCATGGGCCGGACACGTCTTCTTTAAACAAGTCAAGAAGAAACATCACAATAAATCAAGAACAAAACAAAAACACCATAAAGTCCAAATCTTTTTAAATAAATCAAATAAATGCAACACTCCCAGACATACCCCACGCGAAGGTAAGGAAAAACTCACTAAAACCTAGCAATAGGAAAAAATGCACCACAGGCAATGTGGAGGAGAGAAACCTTAGAAGGGCCGTTCAAAGGGGGATCTCCGTTCTTAGATGTCGGTGATAGTAGTGTTACAATAAAACAGGCAAAACAGTTGGTAAGCGTGCACTCGTGTGTGTAGTGAAACACAGATAAGTGCATGCGATAGCAACTGAACATTTTGAAAGATAAAAAATAGAGCTGATGGCGGATCTATTTGAGGCAAGGGGGCGGCGCAGAAAGGGTCGCATCCTCCCGGTCATCATCACGGGACGTCCAACACTCCGGTCATCACTACGAGACATCCACTCACAGGGAGACAGGGAGACGGGACAGGCGTTAGACAGTTTGCGTGATTGTGATGGGCGGACATAGCAATAGATACAAGTGGCAAGCTTATATGTGAATAGAATAGAAGTACTTAACCCAGCAATGAACTCCACGTGGGCGGAGATGGAGCAATAAATACATGTAGTGAGCATATGCATACATGGTGACAGTAGAATCAAAGTATATAATAAAATTGTGAAATTGAGTAATAGATAGAACTACTGCAAGCGTATGGATACAGGGTGAGATACAAGACAATAGCTCAGGGCCGTATGCCCCGGGGGGCAGGAGAAGCCACTCAGAATTGGTCAGGGCAGAGCAGGTAAGGTTCAGCACTGCAGGCCAGACAGAAGGAGGTATGGAGCTGTTCCATGGGACCGGTTGAGACAGAGACAGAGGTTAAAAAGGTTCTCCTATGTCTGCAGAAAAACAGACATGGGAGCAAATAGACATCCTAACTAAACTAGACATATTAATCTAAGGGGGCTTTCACACTAGCCATTCGGGGTCGAATCAGAGCGCGATCGCACCAAAAAAAGGGTGTGATCGTCCCTGATGAGAACACTCCCCCGCGTCCCCGGGGACGCTGATTGGTTCCAAACCGGGACCGCTGGAATAGGTGGTCTCGTGTGCAAACCAGCGTCCCCGACGACGGAGCGGAGGGCGTGGTGTGCGAGCTTGTACCAAAACACGGAAGAGGCTTGCTGTATCAACTTGCTGACACACACAACGTCATTACTGTAATGCTTTCATGCTTGCTTGAATTTTGGGCAGATAAAAACATACAGCAACAACTGGACAATACCCACAAAAACGATATTTATGGGCAATTTGGCGAGTTCAGACCTCAACTAAACAAGCATGTTGAGCCTCACGGCTCAGTGGATGAAAACATGAAGCCACGTTACAAGCCCAAGACTTCCCTGGCTCGCATTAGGCCTGGCAATTTATTTTGCCATTGCTATGTCTATACATTGGTTTCTTGTTCGAATGCATTTATTTCTATAGACCAGTGACATGCAATATAATTGACGCAAGCAATGGGCTAACGTTAGCTGCTAAGTTATCCCATAAATAGGCTAAGCTAACTAGCGTCAGCCGCTAACCCAGGAAACGCTCAAAGCGGACTCCACGACACAAGTTTCATTCGTGAGAAAAGGGGGTGGGTTATATTGACAAGGCTTGACAACAGACTCAGAGGCTCAAAGATAACTTCATAATTATTGGTTATTCGTTTCTTTATATCAGGCATCCAGTTTCCATCACCGTGTGTCCAACTCTTCCTGTGTTGACATTCGAGAGTGACATCATCGCCTACGGCAGCTTACACGCTCCAAACGCAAACCGCAAATAAAAACCGGAGCGAACCAGACTGCAGTGTGTACACAAACCAGAGGGGGAGAGGGAGGGGGGAGTTCGCACTGGAGTTCGCACTCAGGACGGAGCGAGACGTAGCGGAGCACCCGTTCCTAATGAGAAAGCCCCCTAAGGGTCAGTCCCCGACCAGGTGAGATCAGGGTAAGTTGAAGGAGAGAGAGAAAAGATGGGTCTTAAGCAGGCGCCCCTGACGACGGCAGGTAATTTGTTCCACAGGTAGGGAGCGCGGTAGACAAAGGCTCTGTGGCCGGCGGATTTCTTTTTAACCCTAGGAATCGATAGAAGCCCCGCATTTTGTGAGCGCAGAGCACGAGCGGGCGAGTATCGGGAGATGAGATCGGATGCGAGCCCATTTAAAACTTTGTAGGTGAGGAGTAGCACTTTAAAGTCAGATCTGGCTTGAATAGGAAGCCAGTGTCAGGCGGACAAAACTGGTGTGATCAAATGTTCTAGTTTTAGTTAGTATCTGTGCAGCCGCATTTTGCACGAGTTGAAGATTTTTGATGCTTGAATTGGGTAGGCCTGAAAAAAGTGCATTACAGTAGTCCAGACGTGATGAGACAAAAGCATGAATTAGGGTTTCAGTTAAAAATGTCCCCACTGATAACATATACACGTCCTAATGGATGGTAGGTAACTACTACACACATAAAGAGAAAGACAGTGAGACAGACTGACAAATACAGACAGACTCAATGAATGGGTCCCTCCTCTCACTCACTCACTCTCTATCTCTCTCATCATCACTACCTCTCGCCCCCTCCCTCTGGGACGGTGGGATGGCCCATTGGGGAGTCGTGAGGCCCCAGAGAACAGAGCAGAGGGCCGGTTCTCAGCGTGGAGAGGTACGGCAGGGAGAGACCGGCGCCAGCGGCTCTCAGGACCAGTATCTGACCAGCTCATCGCAACAGCCTGCTCCCCTGAGAGAGAGAGAGAGAGAGAGAGAGAGAGAGAGAGAGAGAGAGAGAGAGAGAGAGAGAGAGAGAGAGAGAGAGAGAGAGAGAGAGAGAGAGAGAGAGAGAGAGAGAGAGAGAGAGAGAGAGAGAGAAAGAGAGAAAAATAAGGAAGTGTTAATGAGGGGGCAGGGCTGGCTTTAAGGGCGTGTTTAATTTGGCTAACACACACACACACACACACACACACACACACACACACACACACACACACACACACACACACACACACAGCATTAGAACTCTTTGACACACACGTCCCCAGGGTCCAGTAGGGGCGTGGTCCGTGGCCTTCAAGCACAGATTCTCTTTCTCTTCACTGATTCAAGCTTATTGGTTCTTTCACTCTCTCTTTTTGCAGCTTCTACATTGTTGACACAACACATTAAATTACTGTGTTAATGCATATATTATATATTGTATATATTGCCAGATACATTTCACACACTGTCAGCTGAGACACTTCTGTGGATTGAAATATTTCTTTATTAGCAAACATGTGTTAACCAAGTTAAAGGTAGAGTCTGTAATGTTGTCACCTCTAAGTTAAAGGTAGAGTCTGTAATGTTGTCACCTCTAAGTTAAAGGTAGAGTCTGTAATGTTGTCACCTCTAAGTTAAAGGTAGAGTCTGTAATGTTGTCACCTCTAAGTTAAAGGTAGAGTCTGTAATGTTGTCACCTCTAAGTTAAAGGTAGAGTCTGTAATGTTGTCACCTCTAAGTTAAAGGTAGAGTCTGTAATGTTGTCACCTCTAAGTTAAAGGTAGAGTCTGTAATGTTGTCACCTCTAAGTTAAAGGTAGAGTCTGTAATGTTGTCACCTCTAAGTTAAAGGTAGAGTCTGTAATGTTGTCACCTCTAAGTTAAAGGTAGAGTCTGTAATGTTGTCACCTCTAAGTTAAAGGTAGAGTCTGTAATGTTGTCACCTCTAAGTTAAAGGTAGAGTCTGTAATGTTGTCACCTCTAAGTTAAAGGTAGAGTCTGTAATGTTGTCGCCTCTAAGTTAAAGGTAGAGTCTGTAATGTTGTCACCTCTAAGTTAAAGGTAGAGTCTGTAATGTTGTCACCTCTAAGTTAAAGGTAGAGTCTGTAATGTTGTCACCTCCAAGTTAAAGGTAGAGTCTGTAATGTTGTCACCTCTAAGTTAAAGGCCCACTTGCAGGTTGTATTTTTGTTCAATAAACAATGTGGACTATAGGCCAACGGTGACTTTCATGAAGAGGGGGAAAAAAATATCGAAATTGACCCAGTTTTAGCGTTTTTATCAAACATTTTGTCCGCCCAACCACAACCACCACGCACGTGCATATTTTAATCCATGTTTCATAGCGTGCGTGTGTCATCTTATTGTTGGAGTTTGGAAACGTATCATAGTGTGAACTCCTCCAGACCTGGCAGAGCCAGAGGTGAGGCCAGCAGCATCAACTCCTCCCCTCTACCCACTGAAATCCAACCCCAACCCATCCAGACAAAAACTAAAGATGTAAACAAAGTGCAATACCAAAGAGGGGCTCCTAGAGGTTGCTGTTTGACAACATAAATGGTAAATGGCTGCATTTATATATCACTTTTATCCAAAGCGCTTTACAATTTGTTCCTCACATTTGACCCATTCACTCACATTCACACACCGACGGCGGAGGTGACCATGCAAGGTGCCAACCTGCTCATCGGGAGCAGTTAAGTTAAGTGTCTTGCTCAAGGACAGTTGATATAGTTATATATATAGTATAAACCCGAAACCTTCGATTATCAGACGACTGTTCTACCTCCCAAGCCACTGTCGCCCCCCCCTAAACATTACAGATTCTACCTTTAAATAGGAATGTCATCCATTTTAAGAATTCACAAATGTTCTTCCTGTGCCCCAGGACAGTTCAGTCAGTATGTTCTTCCTGTGCCCCAGGACAGTTCAGTAGTCAGTATGTTCTTCCTGTGCCCCAGGACAGTTCAGTCAGTATGTTCTTCCTGTGTCCCAGGACAGTTCAGTCAGTATGTTCTTCCTGTGTCCCAGGACAGTTCAGTAGTCAGTATGTTCTTCCTGTGCCCCAGGACAGTTCAGTAGTCAGTATGTTCTTCCTGTGCCCCAGGACAGTTCAGTCAGTATGTTCTTCCTGTGTCCCAGGACAGTTCAGTCAGTATGTTCTTCCTGTGCCCCAGGACAGTTCAGTCAGTATGTTCTTCCTGTGCCCCAGGACAGTTCAGTCAGTATGTTCTTCCTGTGCCCCAGGACAGTTCAGTCAGTATGTTCTTCCTGTGCCCCAGGACAGTTCAGTCAGTATGTTCTTCCTGTGCCCCAGGACAGTTCAGTCAGTATGTTCTTCCTGTGCCCCAGGACAGTTCAGTCAGTATGTTCTTCCTGTGCCCCAGGACAGTTCCGTCAGTATGTTCTTCCTGTGCCCCAGGACAGTTCCGTCAGTATGTTCTTCCTGTGCCCCCCAGGACAGTTCAGTCAGTATGTTCTTCCTGTGCCCCAGGACAGTTCAGTCAGTATGTTCTTCCTGTGCTCCAGGACAGTTCAGGCAGTATGTTCTTCCTGTGCCCCAGGACAGTTCAGTCAGTATGTTCTTCCTGTGCCCCAGGACAGTTCAGTCAGTATGTTCTTCCTGTGCCCCAGGACAGTTCAGTCACTATGTTCTTCCTGTGCCCCAGGACAGTTCAGTCACTATGTTCTTCCTGTGCCCCAGGACAGTTCAGTCAGTATGTTCTTCCTGTGCCCCAGGACAGTTCAGTCAGTATGTTCTTCCTGTGCCCCAGGACAGTTCAGTCAGTATGTTCTTCCTGTGCCTCAGGACAGTTCAGTCAGTATGTTCTCCCTGTGCCCCAGGACAGTTCAGTCAGTATGTTCTCCCTGTGCTCCAGGACAGTTCAGTCAGTATGTTCTTCCTGTGCCCCAGGACAGTTCAGTCAGTATGTTCTTCCTGTGCCCCAGGACAGTTCAGTCAGTATGTTCTTCCTGTGCCCCAGGACAGTTCCGTCAGTATGTTCTTCCTGTGCCCCAGGACAGTTCAGTCAGTATGTTCTTCCTGTGCCCCAGGACAGTTCAGTCAGTATGTTCTTCCTGTGCCCCAGGACAGTTCAGTCAGTATGTTCTTCCTGTGCCCCAGGACAGTTCAGTCAGTATGTTCTTCCTGTGCCCCAGGACAGTTCAGTCAGTATGTTCTTCCTGTGCCCCAGGACAGTTCAGACAGTATGTTCTTCCTGTGCTCCAGGACAGTTCAGTCAGTATGTTCTTCCTGTGCCCCAGGACAGTTCAGTCAGTATGTTCTTCCTGTGCCCCAGGACAGTTCAGACAGTATGTTCTTCCTGTGCTCCAGGACAGTTCAGTCAGTATGTTCTTCCTGTGCCCCAGGACAGTTCAGTCAGTATGTTCTTCCTGTGCCCCAGGACAGTTCAGTAATCAGTATGTTCTTCCTGTGCCCCAGGACAGTTCAGTCAGTATGTTCTTCCTGTGCCCCAGGACAGTTCAGTCAGTATGTTCTTCCTGTGCCCCAGGACAGTTCAGTCAGTATGTTCTTCCTGTGCCCCAGGACAGTTCAGTCAGTATGTTCTTCCTGTGCCCCAGGACAGTTCAGTCAGTATGTTCTTCCTGTGCCCCAGGACAGTCAGTATTTGTGAGCACCCTCCAAGCGGTGATGTCACTGGGATGTACACATCTGTGGCTGCTCCATAGACAGTGAATGGAGCTCTGCCATAAAATGTTTGTGTGAGCTCTTACACCCATATGAGGTTTCAATTCTAGTTTATATTATAATATAAAATTTGGGTGTAGGAGTTATAAGAGTTATAATTATTAAAATGACAGTTTCCCAACCTGTTAACCTGCAATGAGTCTCCTGGCCATTTTCGTTTTCGTTTTTGAGGACTGCATACTTTTTTGCAAACCAAAACAACATACTTTATACTTATAGCACATGCATGAGCCTGGTCTCTTTTGAAAGATGACATTCTGAAGTTTCTGATTCCAGGAAAAAAATTCACTTTTAGTCTGAACTTGAGTTGTAAAAAAAACGTGTTACTCAAGTTTTTCTGTAGTAGTTAGTAGTCCAGAGGTAGTATTTCCCCAGAAGGTGGTATGGCTTACAAATCCAGACAGAGCCATAGCCTGAAGCCTTATGTAGTACATATCCAAATTTCATAAAGATCCATTCAGAAATGTGTGATTAGGAGTGATTTAGGTAAACTGTGTACAAAGAAAAACTCAGTTTTCTCATAGACTTCAATTCATTCGGCTGTTTTGCTCTTCCTGTTTTCGTGTTTCTTCGTGTTTTTTGTTTTTTTATTTAGATCCCCATGTGGGGTATCATTGGAAAGCCACACTAATTGGCTACAACGATCCACAATCATTTTTGAGATCGGATCTAGATTGACGGAACTACTGCAGCCTGAGTCAGGAGTGGTATTTTGCGCAAGCCTCAAATACCGGCATGTAACTCGAGAACCGCTGAACGGATTTTGTCGGATTTTGTCGCTATCGACAGGCAACAAATAAGCCTTCAATTCGATATATATATTGTATTACAAAATATGCACACCCGAGCCACTAGGGGTTGCCAAAGTGCCGGTTGCAAAAAATCCGAAAAACGTCCCATATGAGGGACGTTGCAGCTTAACAGGCAAACAAAAAGCTGTGATCAAAACTGAGTCAACATTATGCCTCATCACTTATTCATTACCACACACTAGCTAGTAAGTCCTGGAAAAGCATAATAAGCACAATAAGGGTGACTTTTCAACCCAAGTCTTTCTGTGACATATTAAATCTTCTGTCATGGGACCGAACTAACCCAACACATGCCAGAGTCCTGTCATATGACCCGTCACCTGCCACGTGTTTATATGTAATATAAGCACAAACAGGAATTTAATAAGGAAGTCTCTCTTATAAATGATTTCACTTAACACATTCTGATTAACACAGGCACTGGAGATGTGAAATCTACTTCCTGGTGGTGCAGGTCTGATTCTATCATGGTTGATGTGTGTAGTACCTGTGCAGTACAGTGTTAATGGTGCAGTATTAGTACCTCTGCCCCGTCTGGTTGAGTGAAACAGAAATATAATGAAAATATCAATCAGCTCACGACACTGAAAGCTCCCACAAAAGCAAATACAACTCAAGTGATAAAGGGTTTTCACAGTTGAATCTGTGCCGTTCGTCGCCCCCAGTAGGTGGCAGTTAATTATTAACAACATCACTGTCCACAGATCCCACCTAGACGGAGAGGTTGGTCTAGAAACGTCAACACGTATAATATATATTCAGCTGGACGCTGGAACGAGCTGCTCCGGCTCCTTTAGTTATAATTAGCTGTGTGCTGGACGCTCAGTCTTGACTATTGCCGTTTACTGGGTTGTGATTTGAAGTGTAACTTTTTCCAGTTGGAAGAAAGTATCAACGATGGGACGAGTGGCTACTGTGGCTACGTGGCTGACAGTGACGCTGGGCGTGGTGGCAGCTCAGGCAGCAGGTAAGAACCACACCGTGTGTTCGAGCCTGGAAGGAACTCTGAGGACGGTGGACTTCAGGACCACAGAGGTTCAGCTTCACACTTGATAAAAGAGCATCTATTACAAACTGACCCGTTGCAAAGAGGGGTGGTGTGTAAATCTGTGGCTTCACGTTTTTTTATTTGAGGAAAAATCATTTAGCTGAACGCTTTTGTCCAAAGCGACTTACAAGTTCTGTATGACAAGTCAGCGGGAAGGGCACAACATTGTTCAGTCAGTAACATTGTTCGTCAAACAGTGTTGAACTTGAGTGCATATTAGCATAGTAGATGGTAATATAGGAAATGTAGATTCTTTATTAGGAGAGTTAGTATCTAGTGAGAGAAGAGCAATGTGCTTTTCAGGCTGGATCTAGCTTGAGGTCTGGAGAGAGAGGGAGAGAGAGAGAGAGAGAAGGAGAGAGAGAGAGAGTGAGGGTGAGATAGAGAGAGAGAGAGAGAGAGAGAGAGAGAGAGAGAGAGAGAGAGAGAGAGAGCGAGAGAGAGAGAGAGAGAACTGTTGGCCACAGAGTCAAATTCATTGCGGCAATTTGAGATTTAACACAGATTTAACACAGATTATAGACAGATTATATTATTGACAGACAGACACACACACACATGCAACCAGACGCATGATCTCCTCCTCCCAAGCGTGTCGCCTGGTGGAGACGACTAGGCACACAGCGAGGTGGCTACACATTAACCAAGCGTGTCAACCAGTAATGGATGAAAAGAGCTTGTGATAGAAGAACAAAGAGGGCAGGAGGTGGACTATTATCAGATAGCTGACTGGCACCAAACTCAAAACTCACCTATACCGCCTGCACTGTGAGAAAAAAAAGCTGCAAGAAAACGGTAAATGTCTGGCATCAATGGTTTCCAAATACTTACTGTCAAATTACAGTAAAATCAAATACATTTACAGATTACACCCTTTATTTAATGGTTAATATTTTGATAAAAAGGTAATTTACTGTATTTTTATGGTATTTACACTAGAAAAACAAAGGTAATCTGTAAAATAATACAGTGAATTTCCTGTGATTTTTCTTTTATTTATTTTTTTACAGTGTGGCCTTCCCTGACTCACTCTGACTCTTGCCGTGCTTGTTGACGTGTTGTTCTGTTTTCCTTTGTCTATCCGTTGGTTGTTTTTTCTGTTTATTCTATACTTTTCTTTGTTCTTAGCGTCTCTGCGACCAGCCGCTCTATCGGAGATAGGATCACATTGTGTCATGTTTTGCTAGAGGGTGGCGATGTTTATTATTCCGAATAGATCTACATGGGCTTATAGCCTATAATACGTGACATTTGAAGCAGGCACCACTGCTGTTGTAATTGTCTGGTAATAGCTGTTTTGAGTGTTTATTATTACTGCCTGTCTTCATATCTCACGCCCCAAAGGCGCGAGCGAGGGGGGCGTACGCGTGTAGGTCAGTGGCCAATCAGAGCGCAAAACGCGAACCCGGAAACACAACTGGGTTGGTAAAAGCATACACGCAACCAGGACCCACCACACCGGCTTCCCACCCACTGACAATTGTATCAGTATGGACGACCGACCAAGCCGGAGGCACCGCTGACAGCCGGATTCGATACCAGTGTCTCTTGCGGTGGTAGGCAGATACTTAGTCCGCTGCGCTACCCGGCCGCCCAATAATCAATAATTATTATAATTTCTTTTATGTTCCGGCAACATATTTTGGCTAAATATGCCGCGTTTTATAAATGTGTATTGATAACATAGTGCTGTAAAATGTACTAATAAATATGCATGATCAAGTTCAACGTGTGCTTTTATTTTGATATTCCTTAATGCCACGTTGAAATTACGCAATACATTAAGTGTGGGGTCGCCAAAAAATATCTTAAATAAAATGGGGTCATGGTATAAAAAAGTTTGAGAACCCCTGATATAGAGGGTGGGAGACATTTGTAATGATTCTCAACAGCAACACACAACAACCAGTGAGCGATCAGTTGATCAGTTGATCAGTCGGCCTTTCTTTCTCGTTTCTTCCCCCAGTGAGGGATGCTTGAAATGCTTGGTTCTGTATGAGCCTCCTGAGATTGTGCTTCATACAGTAAAAAAGTTAAAGAGTTAAAGACCAAACACTATACAAAATATACAATATACAAAGCTAAAATGAAAAATGAGGTAGAAGAGGTAGTGCACATTTTTAAGAATAAATAGATAAAATATGGTGTAATGTTTAAAAAGTGTCTAAAGTGAGTGAATGTTTAAGGTGGATGTTTAAAGTGAGTGTGTGCATGTGCCGTGAATGTAGAATGGATGGTTTAGTGTTAGAGTCCAGATTCCAAACGTTTTCACGCTGGTAGTTGTTTGATGGGAAATTGACACTGTAGCCTGTTGTTGGCATTTTGTAAGCAGTGCCAGTCAGTGGACGAGGAACGACACCGTTCTGGCGTGAATGTCCCGAGAGGGACTGGATACATGACGAGCTAAACCATGACCCCATTTTATTTAGGATATTTTTTGGCGACCCCACACTTAATGTATTGCGTAATTTCAACGTGGATTAAGGAATATCAAAATAAAAGCACACGTTGTTGAACTTGATCATGCATACTTATTAGAAAATTTTATTACAGCTCTATGTTATCAATACACACTTATAAAACGAGGCATATTTTGCCAAAATAAGTTGCCAGAACATAAAAAATATATATATATATATATATATATATATATATATATATATATATATAGATTTTTTCTTTATTTTTTACTTGCCAATGCACGACCCCACTTTGGGTCGCCACCCGTAGTTTGAGAACCGCTGAGCTAGACAGACGTCTGGACGTCCTGAGCCCACATTGGGCGCCAATAGCGTCGTACAACGTGTTTCAAGGTCATGCTAATTCTGCCAAACCACGGCGTACGACGTTATTGATATCATATTTCATTTTTTCGCCATGGTATTCATAATTCCCTCACCCAGCCTCGGCTGATACAGTGGGAGCCTGCACAACTCTGCAACGCTTCAATACTGCCGCCTGGTGGATGATCGGGCGAGTTACAACCGGAAATGGATCTCTGGTGATCTCTGTGCACCTGGGAAATGCGTCCGGCACTCACATATTGTTGCGGGACTCTAGACACACATCCGTGTATATGGATCGCTGCCATAACTCAATAATCGATATGATTTGGCCGTTTATTATTATTATACAAACCGGAAATGGATCTAGTAGATCGCCGTCAAATAAGTGGGATCTTTTTCCTCCAGTCTCATCGGCGAACGGTAAGAGGACAGTAACGTTACTTTCAGCGTGTTTGTTTATTATTATTAATGCAAACTGCTCTGATCAATATATCACCCATACTACATAAAGCATTTACTGACGATCACGGAATTATAAACGAACCCCCCCCCCCGTTCATCCGCGCATGATGAGTCATAACGTTTAGGATCATGTACAGTTGAAATCTTTAATATAGCGTGTATCGGCAACAAACGGCAGTTGATAATCTATATTATGTGTTTATGCCTATATCTCACGTTCTAGGAATTACTGCAGAAAACGATAAAAACATATTTATATTCTAGACGGTATTTTCGTATGAATCTATGAATGAAAAAGTATAACGTTCCTACATCCTAAACGATAGATAATCGATGTTGAATGGGCCATAGTAATGTCAATTTAGCAATACAATTTAAAAAGTTATAGCCCTGCAAAGAAGGTGAACATCTCCATAGACTTACAGTGCTGGCAGAGAGTGGTATAAGACGGGCAAACTGCGTGGCAGTTAAGCGCCCGTGTGTCTTCTCTCTCTCAGCCCAGCAGGAGCAGCGGGCGCTGCCTCAGTGGCTGACGGGCCTCGTCGCAGTCGCAGGGTTTCTCTTCCTGGTCTTCGCAGCGTTCCTGGTGAACAAGGCCTGGTGTAGCGACTCGAGGTGAGAGACTAACGGATCTAACGGCACATGGATGGTACTAAGCACATCTGCATATTACATACGGTAGGCCCGTACTGTTACATATATACAACATGACTCGTTGAATGTCTAAGACCAAAAGAAAGAGCCTGTTCGTGGATCAGTCTGCTCTCCACTGCCATGAGTTGGCGAAATTAAATATCAGAGCAACTTCACACATATTTAAATTACTATTATGTATTTAAAAAATTTGAAGATTTTGAAATTCTGGCATCATAGCAGCATGGGGGGGGGGGGGGGGTATGGTAATAGTAGAAGACATAAATATAGGCAATAAAACTATAGTAAAGATAAAAAATAAGCAGTGTAAACAATATAAGAATATAAGTAAGTAAACAGTATAATCAAAGGTGCAGATGAGGGTCAGTTATACTGTATTATACTTAAGCATTACATCACACGCAGGAGTGGTTTGTGACCAATAAACCATGCCTAGGGGTGGTTGTTAGGCCCGAGGCGCAGCCGAGGGTCGTTAGACCCCCCTAGGCATGGTTTATTGGTCACAAATCACGACTGCACGTGGTGTAAAGCTTTTATACAACTGCCAGATTCATCCAACCTTATTTCTATACAATAAACACACATTAATCGAAGATTTATTGAAAAAACCATCCGCCAGAAAAAGTAGTTCCCACAACTCCATGTGGAAGCAGCTTGAAGTGCATCCAACCAAACTAACACATCCAACTGTGTATTATTGGAATGATTGAGAGAAGTTGCCTCATGTGGAAGCAGCTTGAAGTGCATCCAACCAACTAACACATCCAACTGTGTATTATTGGAATGATTGATTGAAAATTTATTAAAACGTTTTCTTTGCCCTATAGGAAAAAAACGTTTTCTTCGCCCTATTTTTTTATTTATTTCTTTTAGCCTAAACTTAACCAGTTGGAAACCAGGGGTACAGTAATAAAATTAGCAATCAACCAATCAATCAATTCAATAGACCATGCTCACTTAAAACAGCGCTGCTTCTCTCTCAGTCTGACTCCCCCGCTGTTGCAGACAGGAGTGTGTGTGTGTGTGTGCGTGTGTGTGTGTGTGTGTGTGTGTGTGTCACAGTGTGTGTGTGCGTGTGTGTGTGTATGTGTGTGTGTGTGTGTGTGTGTGTGTGTGTGTGTATGTGTGTGTTTGTGGGTACGCCAGCGTCGGACAGTGTGAGAGAGAACGCTGCAGTCGGAAAGTAGGAAGGAAGAAATTTAAATCAATCAATTAATCTATCAATCAATCCGCGATTTTTCTTTTGTTCTAGATTGAGTCAAGACCCATCAATTACATCATCCAACATTGTTTAAAATACTAACACATTCCCCTTGACAGAATCGCTTCATATTTAGTCGTTATGGTGCTTTCAACATAACCATTTGATCTCCGCGATCTTGTTTTCTCCCGGAGTGAGCCGGGGGGGGGTTATGTGATTTGGTTGTGGGCGGGTCCTGAGCCCAGGACCGTGGATTGTTACCAATAAAGACGTGTGAATGGCCAATCAGAATCGAGAAATTTGCATGCCGTTGTATAAATTACAATAAATATGGGAAATAAACACTGAATATATACTATGGGTAAGTAACGTATATACACAGGTGCAGTATACATACGGTACCCTAACTGGCATGATATACGTCATATGTTATACGTTGTAGTCCTATTAAAAACTCTTGAACACACACACATCTTAAAAAAAACTCTCACACACACACACACACACACACAAAGACACACTTTGCACCTTAATATGCACAGCAAGACACTCTGTAAATAATTGACTATTTTATCTTTTTAATTTATAAAATTTTTTAATTTAATTTGATCTTACTACTACTACTTATTACCATTCTTGTATTCATTGTTGTTTCTTAATTGTGCACCGCTGAGTCCAAGCTTTGTGTATTTGACAAATAAAGAACTTGAACTTGAACTGTGCAGTTTAGGTGAAGATAATCTGAATAGAGGTGCTTTTCAAATGTAGAATATCCACTCAATGAGTTTGTACATAAGAAACATTTGTAATGTTTCTGTTATGTCACTGTGCTCTTGGCTGCAGGAAAGGACCCCAGGTGGAGTCAGTGGCAGTCGAGGACTATGCCCTGAGCGAAGCCACCTATGACAGCAGCATTGACATGGTCCGGTAAGACTCCAGGGGGATACTGTGCTATTTTCTAAACGGATTTGTTGTTTTTCTTCATCAAACACCTGTGCAGGCCTGGGTTACCGACCACTCACACTGGTACAAGGCCCAGGGGCCCCAGGCCACCAGGGGCCCCAGACCATTACAAGTGTCAAGAGCCCCGTGTTCATGTGTAGATTAATTGCATTATCTCACTCATTTCAGCCAGAGTGTGTGCCTGGGGCTTTAATTAAAAGGGGCCCCAGTTTATAACTAACTGTTTGGAGTTCTAAGGGCCCCAGTTTATAACTGTTTGGAGTTCTAAGGGCCCCAGTTTATAACTGTTTGGAGTTCTAAGCGCCCCAGTTTATAACTGTTTGGAGTTCTCAGCGCCCCAGTTTATAACTGTTTGGAGTTCTAAGGGCCCCAGTTTATAACTGTTTGGAGTTCTAAGCGCCCCAGTTTATAACTGTTTGGAGTTCTAAGGGCCCCAGTTTATAACTGTTTGGAGTTCTAAGGGCCCCAGTTTATAACTGTTTGGAGTTCTCAGCGCCCCAGTTTATAACTGTTTGGAGTTCTCAGCGCCCCAGTTTATAACTGTTTGGAGTTCTAAGCGCCCCAGTTTATAACTGTTTGGAGTTCTAAGTGTGAGGATTCGCCTGTCCCTGGACCCTTTTCCTGTGTTTTCCCTGTCTACTCTCCTCTACTCTTCACCAGCCCCCACCCTTGGACATCCTTGATCCTTGACCTTCACGCACCTGTTGGGAGTTTGCAATCACCTCGGGAGAGTACATAGGTTGCAGACTCCCCTCCAGTCCTTGTCGGGTCGTTCTGTGTTCTGGACTCTGTGTTCGTTCTGTATCTGTATCTGTGTACACTCTGTGTTCATGGAGTTCTGTACGTTACCATCCGGTACGTTACCATCACCTGCCGCGTCTCCGGCGTGAGACGGACGTGCCAGCCATCACCACCTGTCGCCGTTTGCCTGGAGTGGGACACCGTCTTCGCTCTCTAATTCCTACGGGAGGTTTTCCAGTGTTCCCACTCCAGACGTCAAACCGGCGCGCATCGCTCCCTATTTCCACGGGAGGATGCGTCTCTTCGCCCCGGTCCCCTGGGACCCCTTTGTTCTGCGCTGCCCGTCTGCAGCATCCGAAGAGTCCCCGTGCCAGGCCTCCGCCGTCGGAACCCTGTCCTCATCCCTGTAAGCAGCTCTGGCCCTCGCCCTGTCCAAGGCCTTAACCCTGTTCTCTGTCCCTGTCTCCAGCCCGCCTCTCCGGGCCTCTGTCCCTGTCCCCCTCTCCAGTGCCCCTGGTCCTGGTCCTTGACATTTAGCCCTGGCCCTGTCCCTTAGCCTTAGTCCCTTAGCCTGTTCGCCTCTTAAAGGCACAGTGCCGCATTTTCCATAATTCCTTGACTCTAGTGTTTTTGTGTTTTCCCTTAAAGGGACTGTGCCGCTTTTTGTTCTATAATAAATATTTGCCCTGTTTTGGCTTACTCTCATACCTGTCTTGTGTTGTGCGATTGGGGTCGGTTACAAACCATAACACTAAGCGCCCCAGTTTATAACTGTTTGGAGTTCTAAGGGCCCCAGTTTATAACTGTTTGGAGTTCTAAGGGCCCCAGTTTATAACTGTTTGGAGTTCTAAGGGCCCCAGTTTATAACTGTTTAGAGTTCTAAGCACCCCAGTTTATAACTGTTTGGAGTTCTAAGGGCCCCAGTTTATAACTGTTTGGAGTTCTAAGGGCCCCAGTTTATAACTGTTTGGAGTTCTAAGCGCTCCAGTTTATAACTGTTTGGAGTTCTAAGCGCCCCAGTTTATAACTGTTTGGAGTTCTAAGCGCCCCAGTTTATAACTGTTTGGAGTTCTAAGGGCCCCAGTTTATAACTGTTTGGAGTTCTAAGGGCCCCAGTTTATAACTGTTTGGAGTTCTAAGGGCCCCAGTTTATAACTGTTTGGAGTTCTAAGGGCCCCAGTTTATAACTGTTTGGAGTTCTAAGGGCCCCAGTTTATAACTGTTTGGAGTTCTAAGGGCCCCAGTTTATAACTGTTTGGAGTTCTAAGGGCCCCAGTTTATAACTGTTTAGAGTTCTAAGCGCCCCAGTTTATAACTGTTTGGAGTTCTAAGGGCCCCAGTTTATAACTGTTTGGAGTTCTAAGGGCCCCAGTTTATAACTGTTTGGAGTTCTAAGCGCTCCAGTTTATAACTGTTTGGAGTTCTAAGCGCCCCAGTTTATAACTGTTTGGAGTTCTAAGCGCCCCAGTTTATAACTGTTTGGAGTTCTAAGGGCCCCAGTTTATAACTGTTTGGAGTTCTAAGGGCCCCAGTTTATAACTGTTTGGAGTTCTAAGGGCCCCAGTTTATAACTGTTTGGAGTTCTAAGGGCCCCAGTTTATAACTGTTTGGAGTTCTAAGCGCCCCAGTTTATAACTGTTTGGAGTTCTAAGGGCCCCAGTTTATAACTGTTTGGAGTTCTAAGGGCCCCAGTTTATAACTGTTTGGAGTTCTAAGGGCCCCAGTTTATAACTGTTTGGAGTTCTAAGCGCCCCAGTTTATAACTGTTTGGAGTTCTAAGCGCCCCAGTTTATAACTGTTTGGAGTTCTAAGGGCCCCAGTTTATAACTGTTTGGAGTTCTAAGCGCCCCAGTTTATAACTGTTTGGAGTTCTAAGGGCCCCAGTTTATAACTGTTTGGAGTTCTAAGGGCCCCAGTTTATAACTGTTTGGAGTTCTAAGCGCCCCAGTTTATAACTGTTTGGAGTTCTAAGGGCCCCAGTTTATAACTGTTTGGAGTTCTAAGCGCCCCAGTTTATAACTGTTTGGAGTTCTAAGGGCCCCAGTTTATAACTGTTTGGAGTTCTAAGGGCCCCAGTTTATAACTGTTTGGAGTTCTAAGCGCCCCAGTTTATAACTGTTTGGAGTTCTAAGGGCCCCAGTTTATAACTGTTTGGAGTTCTAAGCGCCCCAGTTTATAACTGTTTGGAG
The DNA here is from genome assembly GCF_963971535.1 of Notolepis coatsorum. Classification (NCBI taxonomy): domain Eukaryota; kingdom Metazoa; phylum Chordata; class Actinopteri; order Aulopiformes; family Paralepididae; genus Notolepis; species Notolepis coatsorum. The sequence goes on from NC_140167.1 coordinate 204,087,600, forward strand.
TTCTAAGGGCCCCAGTTTATAACTGTTTGGAGTTCTAAGCGCCCCAGTTTATAACTGTTTGGAGTTCTAAGCGCCCCAGTTTATAACTGTTTGGAGTTCTAAGCGCCCCAGTTTATAACTGTTTGGAGTTCTAAGGGCCCCAGTTTATAACTGTTTGGAGTTCTAAGGGCCCCAGTTTATAACTGTTTGGAGTTCTAAGCGCCCCAGTTTATAACTGTTTGGAGTTCTAAGCACCCTGTGTTTATAACTGTTTGGAGTTCTAAGCGCCCCAGTTTATAACTGTTTGGAGTTCTAAGGGCCCCAGTTTATAACTGTTTGGAGTTCTAAGGGCCCCAGTTTATAACTGTTTGGAGTTCTAAGGGCCCCAGTTTATAACTGTTTGGAGTTCTAAGCGCCCCAGTTTATAACTGTTTGGAGTTCTAAGGGCCCCAGTTTATAACTGTTTGGAGTTCTAAGCGCCCCAGTTTATAACTGTTTGGAGTTCTAAGCGCCCCAGTTTATAACTGTTTGGAGTTCTAAGGGCCCCAGTTTATAACTGTTTGGAGTTCTAAGGGCCCCAGTTTATAACTGTTTGGAGTTCTAAGGGCCCCAGTTTATAACTGTTTGGAGTTCTAAGGGCCCCAGTTTATAACTGTTTGGAGTTCTAAGCGCCCCAGTTTATAACTGTTTGGAGTTCTAAGGGCCCCAGTTTATAACTGTTTGGAGTTCTAAGGGCCCCAGTTTATAACTGTTTGGAGTTCTAAGCGCCCCAGTTTATAACTGTTTGGAGTTCTAAGGGCCCCAGTTTATAACTGTTTGGAGTTCTAAGGGCCCCAGTTTATAACTGTTTGGAGTTCTAAGCGCCCCAGTTTATAACTGTTTGGAGTTCTAAGGGCCCCAGTTTATAACTGTTTAGAGTTCTAAGCGCCCCAGTTTATAACTGTTTGGAGTTCTAAGCGCCCCAGTTTATAACTGTTTGGAGTTCTAAGCGCCCCAGTTTATAACTGTTTGGAGTTCTAAGGGCCCCAGTTTATAACTGTTTGGAGTTCTAAGGGCCCCAGTTTATAACTGTTTGGAGTTCTAAGGGCCCCAGTTTATAACTGTTTAGAGTTCTAAGCGCCCCAGTTTATAACTGTTTGGAGTTCTAAGGGCCCCAGTTTATAACTGTTTGGAGTTCTAAGGGCCCCAGTTTATAACTGTTTGGAGTTCTAAGCGCTCCAGTTTATAACTGTTTGGAGTTCTAAGCGCCCCAGTTTATAACTGTTTGGAGTTCTAAGCGCCCCAGTTTATAACTGTTTGGAGTTCTAAGGGCCCCAGTTTATAACTGTTTGGAGTTCTAAGGGCCCCAGTTTATAACTGTTTGGAGTTCTAAGGGCCCCAGTTTATAACTGTTTGGAGTTCTAAGGGCCCCAGTTTATAACTGTTTGGAGTTCTAAGCGCCCCAGTTTATAACTGTTTGGAGTTCTAAGGGCCCCAGTTTATAACTGTTTGGAGTTCTAAGCGCCCCAGTTTATAACTGTTTGGAGTTCTAAGGGCCCCAGTTTATAACTGTTTGGAGTTCTAAGCGCCCCAGTTTATAACTGTTTGGAGTTCTAAGGGCCCCAGTTTATAACTGTTTGGAGTTCTAAGCGCCCCAGTTTATAACTGTTTGGAGTTCTAAGCGCCCCAGTTTATAACTGTTTGGAGTTCTAAGCGCCCCAGTTTATAACTGTTTGGAGTTCTAAGGGCCCCAGTTTATAACTGTTTGGAGTTCTAAGGGCCCCAGTTTATAACTGTTTGGAGTTCTAAGCGCCCCAGTTTATAACTGTTTGGAGTTCTAAGCACCCTGTGTTTATAACTGTTTGGAGTTCTAAGCGCCCCAGTTTATAACTGTTTGGAGTTCTAAGGGCCCCAGTTTATAACTGTTTGGAGTTCTAAGGGCCCCAGTTTATAACTGTTTGGAGTTCTAAGGGCCCCAGTTTATAACTGTTTGGAGTTCTAAGCGCCCCAGTTTATAACTGTTTGGAGTTCTAAGGGCCCCAGTTTATAACTGTTTGGAGTTCTAAGCGCCCCAGTTTATAACTGTTTGGAGTTCTAAGCGCCCCAGTTTATAACTGTTTGGAGTTCTAAGGGCCCCAGTTTATAACTGTTTGGAGTTCTAAGGGCCCCAGTTTATAACTGTTTGGAGTTCTAAGGGCCCCAGTTTATAACTGTTTGGAGTTCTAAGGGCCCCAGTTTATAACTGTTTGGAGTTCTAAGCGCCCCAGTTTATAACTGTTTGGAGTTCTAAGGGCCCCAGTTTATAACTGTTTGGAGTTCTAAGGGCCCCAGTTTATAACTGTTTGGAGTTCTAAGCGCCCCAGTTTATAACTGTTTGGAGTTCTAAGGGCCCCAGTTTATAACTGTTTGGAGTTCTAAGGGCCCCAGTTTATAACTGTTTGGAGTTCTAAGCGCCCCAGTTTATAACTGTTTGGAGTTCTAAGGGCCCCAGTTTATAACTGTTTAGAGTTCTAAGCGCCCCAGTTTATAACTGTTTGGAGTTCTAAGCGCCCCAGTTTATAACTGTTTGGAGTTCTAAGCGCCCCAGTTTATAACTGTTTGGAGTTCTAAGGGCCCCAGTTTATAACTGTTTGGAGTTCTAAGGGCCCCAGTTTATAACTGTTTGGAGTTCTAAGGGCCCCAGTTTATAACTGTTTGGAGTTCTAAGCGCCCCAGTTTATAACTGTTTGGAGTTCTAAGGGCCCCAGTTTATAACTGTTTGGAGTTCTAAGGGCCCCAGTTTATAACTGTTTGGAGTTCTAAGCGCCCCAGTTTATAACTGTTTGGAGTTCTAAGCGCCCCAGTTTATAACTGTTTGGAGTTCTCAGCGCCCCAGTTTATAACTGTTTGGAGTTCTAAGGGCCCCAGTTTATAACTGTTTGGAGTTCTAAGCGCCCCAGTTTATAACTGTTTGGAGTTCTAAGGGCCCCAGTTTATAACTGTTTGGAGTTCTAAGGGCCCCAGTTTATAACTGTTTGGAGTTCTGTTCTGTTCAAACCAGTCACATGCCCTTATTTGAGCATTGCTGACCTGCGTATTCCAAGGTTCAAAACAAATATGGGCAAATGTTCTTTTAAATTCTGGGGAGCCACGAATTGGAATTTGCTACCTTCACAGCTAAAATGCATCAGTAGCCGGCACAATTTTAAGAAAAAAGTAAAATCATGGCTCCTGGACAATGTCAAAAACTAGATTTTAAAATGCATGAAAATGTTGTCTGAAACATTGTTGCCTGTGGCTACGTTTGTACTGCATTTAAAATGTTCATCATGTCCATGTAGTTTGTCAAATTGTTATTTATGGTCATGTTTTGTATCGCTCGTCTGTCTGAGACCAAGGACCACAATGGAAATAAGTCTTGACTTTGATGTGTAGCATCCTTGACGTTTTTCTGGAACCTTGTATTTTTAAAAAAAATGTCTAATAAAATAAAATAAAATAAAATCAAACAAAGCTGTCAGATGTACATCTGTGGGTACAGAGGAGTGTAGAGGAGGCCCAGCGGTCTGTGGGTACAGAGGAGTGTAGAGGAGGCCCAGAGGTCTGTGGGTACAGAGGAGTGTAGAGGCCCCAGCGGTGTGTGGGTACAGAGGAGTGTCGAGGCCCAGCGGTCTGTGGGTACAGAGGAGTGTAGAGGCCCCAGCGGTCTGTGGGTACAGAGGAGTGTAGAGGAGGCCCAGCGGTCTGTGGGTACAGAGGAGTGTAGAGGAGGCCCAGCGGTGTGTGGGTACAGAGGAGTGTAGAGGCCCCAGCGGTCTGTGGGTACAGAGGAGTGTAGAGGCCCCAGCGGTCTGTGGGTACAGAGGAGTGTAGAGGAGGCCCAGCGGTGTGTGGGTACAGAGGAGTGTAGAGGCCCAGCGGTCTGTGGGTACAGAGGAGTGTAGAGGAGGCCCAGCGGTGTGTGGGTACAGAGGAGTGTCGAGGCCCAGCGGTGTGTGGGTACAGAGGAGTGTAGAGGAGGCCCAGCGGTGTGTGGGCACAGAGGAGTGTAGAGGCCCAGCGGTGTGTGGGCACAGAGGAGTGTAGAGGCCCAGCGGTCTGTGGGCACAGAGGAGTGTAGAGGAGGCCCAGCGGTCTGTGGGCACAGAGGAGTGTAGAGGCCCAGCGGTGTATGGGTACAGAGGAGTGTAGAGGAGGCCCAGCGGTGTGTGGGCACAGAGGAGTGTAGAGGAGGTCCAGCGGTGTGTGGGTACAGAGGAGTGTAGAGGAGGCCCAGCGGTGTGTGGGTACAGAGGAGTGTAGAGGAGGCCCAGCGGTGTGTGGGTACAGAGGAGTGTAGAGGCCCCAGCGGTGTGTGGGTACAGAGGAGTGTAGAGGAGGCCCAGCGGTGTGTGGGTACAGAGGAGTGTAGAGGCCCCAGCGGTGTGTGGGTACAGAGGAGTGTAGAGGAGGCCCAGCGGTGTGTGGGTACAGAGGAGTGTAGAGGCCCAGAGGTCTGTGGGTACAGAGGAGTGTCGAGGTTAATTCGAAGCTTCGCGATACATTAACATTTTTTATGATTACATATTTAAATTTTTTAATTTCTTTTTGTGTTGTGGGACTTGTGCAGCACTTTGTTGTAAAGTTTAAACCTGTTTAAATCTTAGACAAACGAAACACTTTGCTTTCATGAAATATTGTAAGCCGTCATTTGAGGCTTTATAAAAGCAGTGCAGTGCCGAGTCCGACCGCATCTTAAATAACAAACAGCATTGCTTGTTGTAGTTAACAAAGAGAGGCAGATTTAGCACAAAAAAAAAAAAAAAAAGTAAATTTGTATATACATGTGCAGGTCGATAAATTAGAATATCGTGGAAAAGTTATTTTATTTCAGTAATTCAATTCAAAAAGCGAAACTCTCGTAGATTATAGATTCATTACACACAGTGAAATATTTCAAGCCTTTATTTGTTTTAATTTTGATGATTATGTCTTACAGCTCATGAAAGCCCAAAATTCTGTATCACCAATAATCTTTTTTAAAATAGATGTATTTTTCTTTTGTATATAGAAATGTCGGCCTTCCGAAAAGTATGTTGATGTATGTTCACTCAGTACTTGGTTGGGGCTCCTTTTGCACAAATGACTGCATCAACACAGCTAAATATATAGACTTTTCCACGATATTCTAATTTATTGAGCTGCACCTGTATATTATTTTAATATATTTGAATTTTATTTTCCCATTCGAATCCCATGCCCATCGAACGAAGCCTCGAAGTATTTAAGACGGCCCTGCTAATACTGTGAGTACAGAGGAGTGTCGAGGCCCCAGCGGTCTGCCAGCGACCATGTGAGGTGAAAGAAACGCTGATGTGTGTTTGTTTGTGTGTGATTTCCCAACAGGAGCAGCGGCCATGCGAACGCCTACGAGAACCTGGCGGCTGAAGGTTCGAAGGATAGAGTCACCGCCATGTGACCCGTCCTCGTCCAATCCTGGTCCCTGCTTGGATATGTGTCGCAGCAGTCAATCTTGCTAGCTTTGTGAGGCATCTGGACGCCTGAATATGTTACGCAACATAAGTTAACAAAGTGTTTCCGCGTCTCTGATTGGCCAGGTCATGTGACATGTACGCCCAATCGTGGGACCGCAAGTTTTTGGATGGTTAAGCTTAGGCGCTCTTTCTAAGTTGGTTAAGGTTAGAGTTTGTCTTAGAGCAGGGCGATAGAACGCCAGCCCTGATTCCAAACTCTTAACCTTAACCAACTGCGAAAGAGTCGCCTAAGCTTAACCAGTGATAAACTAGGCGTTAGGTAGTTTGCAGGCTGTTCGACCCGGAAATAGGCGCAGAACTTGCCGTCCCACGATTGGCGCACATGTCACATGACCTGGCCAATCAGAGCGCAAAACTCGAACGCGGAAACACAAGTTTGTTGCGTAAAATATAGACGCCATCTGGACAGCAAAAAAACACACACACAGACATGCATGTACTCATAAGTACAGTACACGTACAGTATGTTGTGCATGCACACACACATATATTTTTATTTTAAACAATATGTTTATTGGTATTTTCTTTTTCTCCAGTTTTACAGCATCAGTTCAACAGTTCAACAACCATACAAAAGGAAATGCTGCCAACTGCCCCCCCCCCTCCCCGAGTTGCAGAAAAATAGATACAAAATACCCCCCCCCCCCCCCCCCCCTAAGAGAAAAAGAAAAAATCATTATAAACAAAAAGAAAACCTCTAGGCCAGACCCCCCCTCCCCTCCCCCAGGCTAGGACCTCAACAAATTCAGTTTTTTCTTTTTTTACACATTTTGAGAATTTAGTAAACCCAGTTACACCCGTCTAACAGGTGCCCATACTTATCTATACCAAACAAATAAATATCTAACGTTACATCGTTTCTCTTCAAAGAGCAACTAATAACATTTACAGTATCACTCATTGCAATATATACCCATCAGAAAGACAAAAGGGAGCTTCAATAATAGCCTACATCGTCAACCTACTATGTAATCTGTTCTAAGTATTGCCTAAACCCAGCCCAGCATTTATCAAAGAGATGTGGTTTTTTCTTAAGATTAAACATTATTTTCTCTGATGCCATGTACGAAGAGATTTCACTAATATAAGCCACATAGACATGGGGGGGGGGGATTCAGCACTTTTCCACAGCATGGCAATACACTTGTTCCCTGCAATCATGGCCAATTTAATGATCCGCACCTTGCCTCTCTTATCTGGAGAAATGTCAGACATGTCTCCTAATAATGCTAATTTAGGTGTACACGGGATCTCAAACCCTGTGACCTCTTCGAGAATCTCCCAAATTGAGCCCCAGTAAGGTCTCAGTTTGTTACATTCCCAGAACATGTGGAGCAGGCTACCTGTTTCCATTGAGCACCTAGGGCAAAGGTCAGAGATAGCATCATTCATCCTGTGAAGTCTTTCCGGCGTAAAATAGGTTCTATGGAGAATGTTAAATTGCATAAGTTTATGATAGTGCAGACTCACATTCATCAAAGGTACAGTCCAGGGCCCTCATGCATCAACGTGTTCTACGCACAGATCTGTGCGTAACCCGTGCGTACGATCATTTCTAAGCAAAGAGTGGGATTCATCAACTTCAACTTGAACTTGACTTCGTGCTTACATCTACGCACATTTCGGACCTGGCGTACCTCGCGCCCAGTGGTAGAATATATTATTACAACAAGGAAATGAGCTTCTGTGCATAATAACACTGGATGTTCTATGAACCGTAGTTCATTATAGTTCATTGTAAAATAGCAACAGTAGTGTAATTATGGTCAAAATCCTATAAATAGCATTTGGAATAATAGATCTTTCTCTCAGAATGAATGCAGCATGTCATATATGTTACGATGAATTGAAAATGGGGGACCCTGATGTAAACAAGACGAAAGTATTTCTCTGGTCTGCATCCCCTTAACAATTGTATGTATTGAGCTGTACTGTACTGTACCCATTCTGCAATCTGTTAATAAAGTTCTCATTCATTCATTCATTCATGGTTTATATAGCGTTATCGGAATATACGGGGTGTAGGCTACTGACTGACTGCGCTCCGCGTAGCTTGATTGATTGATTGATTGAAAAGTTTATTAACAGATTGCAGAATGGGTACAGTACAGTACAGCTCAGTACATACAATTGTTAATTGGGGATGCAGACCAACTTTCGTCCTGTTTACATCAGGGTCCCCCATTTTCAATTCATCATAAATCATAAAGCTCAACTTATATACAAAAGTTATTATTTTGCGCACAGACCGCCGAAACACGGGAACGTTTTGATTATATTTAAAAGGCTTTACGTTAAACGAAACAAGTGGAATTTCGAAGCTGTAAGCAGAATAAGTCATATGAATATAGTGTTCTTCCCCCTTTTTACTGTACAAGAAAGAATAGAAAACGCATTGCAATGACACCATGCAGATAGTGGACAGACTATATGATGGAATTCAAGTTCATGTATTGAAAGGCAGGATACATCATACATGCAGTGAGATTCATTGTTCTTGTATATGCTCTCGTATTATATTGTTTATATAGGCTACCCAATACTGACATCAAAATAGATTGTAGTAGTATGCCTCTAGAAATCATGCAGCAGGTAGAAAATTGACGGGAGATCCATCGCGATTTGGAATAGAATTGAGGAGAACTTTAATCCGTGGGTATTAATCAAACAACACGGGAAAAGGCAGTCATATTCCAGCGCGGTCTTTATTAGCCGACAACAAAATAGATGCCTCTAAAAATCATATAGCCAATCGAACACAACTAATAAAGGCATTCATATTGTACAGCACGGTTATAATGACACACAACACAACCAACGCCAAACAGTGGTCAACGAACGGTCTTTATTAGTATTTTGAGCTGTCCAGGCAGAATTGCAGCAATGGTCTTAGGGAGCCGTTGATATCTGACATCACCGTTTACAAATCCGCCTTTTATTTATCCACCTCCGTTACGAGGACCTCCACCTCGGTGTCTGTGTAGTTTCTCTTTTTCGTTCGCTTTGCCATCCTCCAACATTCCACGCACAGGGATTCCCTCATGGTATTTGAAGGGGAGGGCCTGACCATATTTGGTTGGTCGGGGCGGTTTTGGTATGCAAATACGTGAAAGCGTGCACGAGCTGCGGCGCAGGGCCAAGGTGGGATTCATCATGACAGGTGTGCGTAGAGCCTGCTTACGCACGTGTGATGAATGCCGACTTCCCTGTGCGTGCGCTAGTTCTAAATTCCGTGCTTACGTGTGGAAGTAGGTCAAGGTCAAAGTCCACGTTGATGAATGAGGGCCCAGGTCCCGCTCCCATTTGTTCTTGGCGTTTAGGGGTATTATTTCTGTACTGGTCAGAATTCTATCATAATGTTAATGATAGGATGCCTCTAATGTGAATAACTCCTTTTAGAATATCATCTATGAGGAGGGGTTTTGGAAGAGTGGAGTTTCCTCCCTGACCTGTACCTATGAAGTGTCTGACCTGTAGGTATTTGAAGAAATTAGTAGTTGGAAGGTGGAAGGCGGCGCGTAACTGTTCAAAGGACATAAGTATGTTATTATCATATAGGTCCCCAACAGTTTTAATTCCCTGAGTGTACCACTTCTTGGTGATGCCATCTCTAAGTGATTCTGGCAAAGCTGGATTGTTGTGGAAGGGAGTATTCCTGTGAAATGCAATAAAGCTACCAAGATGTGTCTGAATCTCAAACCATGTTCTTGCTGTGTGTTTAATAAATGGGTTATCTGAACTATTCTTCAGGGTGTGGTACTTCCTGATAAAAGGAATTCCGGCCAGCGGTACGTCCATCGTATGGCATTGTTCTATTTGTCTCCAGGCAGGGGAATTAATCTACTCATTCTGCCAAATCCACAGAGCCCTTGTCTGTGCAGCCCAGTAATAGCGTTGGAAGTCCGGGAGTTTCAGTCCACCACACTGGGGGGAATTATATAGGGTTTTATCCTTTGTAATTTCTTGAAGAAGTTCTTATGTATAGATATAGGGAGGGTTTGAAAAAGATAGAGAAATTTAGGTAGGATGTTCATCTTAATGCAGTTCACACGTCCGATTAGCGAGAGAGGCAGCTGCATCCATCTATCTAGGTCCTTCTCCACCTTTTTAAGTAGTGGGTCATGATTTAGTAAAAAAATTGTATCTATTTGGTTCGGGATCTTTAGACCCAAATATGTTACAAATTGTGAGTTCCACTGGAAGGGGAAATTGGACCTTGGTATTTTTTCGGCTAGTGAGTTAGGGTGGCATGGCCACACTTTTTTGTGCATTAATCTTGTAGCCTGAGATTACATTATACTTTGACAGTAGTTCCATAAGGGCAGGCATGGATGAGTCAAGATTGGTTAGAAACAGGACTATGTCGTCCACGTATAAAGAGATGACATGGCTCTCAAGACCCACCTTGATCCCACTAATAGCTTTATGTGACCTTATTGCTATAGCCAGGGGTTCGATTACCAGCGCAAAAAGTGTCGGGGAAAGAGGGCAACCCTGCCTAGTACCGCGCCTTAGAGGGAAAGAAGGTGAAATCTCTGAGTTGGTCTGTATCCTGGCTGTAGGGTTAAGGTACAGCATATGGATCATTCTTAGTGTAGCAGTGTGAAGTTGTTATGCTAGAATCATGGACAGAAACTGTTATCTTTTATCTTAAATAAGTAGGCCAAAACGGAAACACTCTTACTTTGAAGGAACAAAGTGGACCGAGCTCACTCTAGTGTTGTGGAGGGGTGCCTTGGTTACTAGTTTATATTAATTTCCTCACATTGAGTTATTGATTCTCCAAACGAAATCCCTTTTGGGTCTTTTATAATGGGTTTAGAGAAGATAGGATATCTTTCCATTGAATATTTGTTGTATTGTAAATACGTTCAACTAACGTACACAATGGTTTAGCCGGTTTGTCGACGAGAGACACGCCGGCGGAAGTGCTCGCTCTCTTTGAGATTGCCGAGCACGAGAGCACAGGTGGACTAAACCACGGCGAGGATGGTAACTCACGCCATGTGTATATGCTGTTTGTGGTTCGTTAACAGGAAATAAAACACCATCAACTGAGTACCGTTGTCCGTGTCTACGTCCACCTCACACCAGACACAACGCAGATTCGATCACGCTACATTAGCATATTTGGGCCAAAGTAAATTTTTTGTAGAACAGCGAAGAGAAAGTGCCACTCTACTCGGTCAAACGCCTTCTCCGCGTCCAACGAGATCGCTATGACTGGGTCTTCTATGGATTTGGCACAGTGCGTCAAGTTAAGAAATCTTCTCACGTTGTCTATTAATGAGCGATTCTGTATGAAACCGGTCTGGTCCGTATTAATAAGTGAGGAGGTTACTCTCTCAAGTCGAGTGGCTATGATTTTAGTAAAAATTTTAATTCGTTGGAAAGGATCGAAATTGGTCTGTACGACCCGCATAAGGTAGGGTCCTTCCCTGGTTTTGGCAGGACTATAATAAGAGCTTGCTCAAGGGTATCAGGTAGTTGGTAATTCTCAATGGAGTAGTTGAACATTTCTAGGAGAGGGTCTATCAATTTGCTAATAAATGCCTTGTAGAAGTCTATAGAGAAGCCGTCCGGCCCTGGAGCTTTCCCTGGCGTCAGTTTTGATAAGGCATCTAGTATTTCTTGCTTAGTTATCGCCTCGTCAAGGACCCCCTTGTACCTTTTGTTATCGTAGGTATATCTAGGTTGTCCAAGAACTCACACATCTCCTGTCTCTTCTCCCCCTGCGAGGAGTAGAGAGACTTGTAGAAGTCTGAGAAGGCCCGATTTATGAGCAGTGGGTTCCGGGTCAACTCCCCTTTGTCGCTTACCCTGATGGCCGGTATACACCTAGCGGCCACACACATATCATTTCATTGAGATAGGCATTAGCCTACCAGTCCTGATATATAGAACATAGCAGCATGAGCAAGGTATGGAGCAGCTCTGCTATAAACACTATACAAACACAGTTTATTATTATACTCCCACACATGCAGGCACATCAAACTGAACCTAGTGTTCTCATTCACACAGGAAATAACGGTCAGGCATCGACCACTCCTCCCAGATCCTGAAAGTATTGCCGATATGTGATGTTTCACCTTAAATTGCAATCAGTGACATAATCCACTAGATTACTCCCAATTTAATAATGTAATCTGATGATTACTTAGTTAAATTTAGAGTATAAACTTCTTGATTAATTGTATTATTATTATTATTAGTCATTTGAATAGTTATCATCACCATCAACGGCACGTTTCAGGCATTATTTTAATGTGTATGCGATTATTTTATCCATGATCTGTCGACATTTTAACTACATTTCTAATCCAACAAATAATCATCCATCTTTTTGTTTGTTTCAGCATGGTTTTATAATAAATGTTCTGTAATTCGGGTACATTACGCACCAACCCCATCTAGTGTCAGTCCCTTTGATCGTTTAACAAGATGCAGTGAGTAAAAGGTGAACATGTAATGTTCCAAAACCACTCTGAGCTCAGATGGAATTGTACAACTCCAAGCTCATGGTTTTTCTTTTAACTTTTAAACAGTATTTCTACTATGTATGGCATATATACCAAGTAAACTATTTGCGTATGAAGAACTACATGTCTTGTGATCTCTTTCCAATAGGTGTTTCAGTGTGCTGGGTCAGGGTAATAATGAGTAATGAAGGGTTAATAGAAAACCAGACAGAATATTAGTGAACATGATCAACTCTCTCCCAAGCCAAAGCAAACTAAAGAGGACATTGGGCTACTTAACGATAGACTCCCCTTCCACCTGATGGAGGCATATCATCTGTATTATTATTTATATACATATAGAATTGCTCCATTTGGATTTTAATATATCATGCTTTTAAGCACTGTAGTTTTAATGAAGTTGGTGTTTTTTTACTGTAGTTTTAATGTAGTTGGTGTTTTTTTATAGTGGCGTTTCTTACTGTAGCTGGTGTTTTTTATAGAGGCGAGTGTCTATGTATTGTGACTGTATGTTTGTCTTTTAACTGCTGCACATATGAAGCTCCGAAAGGAACATAAAGTAGTTTGTTACATCATCAGGTTATGAAGTCTGGAGCTGCTCCATACAAATTAGGATTAACACTCAGTAGTACCAGTTTGTATATTTTGTACCCAGTTTAATCACCAGCTTAGCTAATTCTGCCCAATTTCGAAATAATTTGAATGAATTATCAAATTCCTATCCAGCTGCAGAACACGGCGTTGTAAAGTGCACTCAGCAACTTTGGAAAATGTAATGCAGGAACTTAAAAGGAACCATATACAATATTATTATTATTATTATTATTATACAATACATTCATGTTCTTCAGACATGTATCCCGGTGGATGGATGAAATCCCTGGAGATATTATGTATTACGCTCCACGCCGTTTGAAAACGAGGTCTTGTCCTCAATGACTCTGGAGTTGAGATGAAGGTTGAATGAATGAGTAGCAGAGCAGAAGGAAACGAGCCACGACACGTCTGTTCCAGGAAGACCACAGAGGAGCAGAGCGCTCCGCCTACATTTTAATAAAACACAGATCATACCACAAATCATTTCAAATCAAGTAGCAGTAGTGAGTGACCATAATCAGAATACATATGAAGAGAAGACTTGCATTTTTGTGATCATAGACAATATCTTTTCATAACTTTTTTGTCTTCTATAGATGCTGTATAGAGAGAGAGAGTACTGTAGATCCATTTCAACCAATTACAGCATTGTTTTCCAGTCACATGTCCACATACGCCCACATTGAGTCTCTTTGGATTTGAAAAAAACGTTCACGGTCGATCAGTAATGCGATTAAAGATTTCCTTTTTTAATATACTGCATCTGTAGGG
>NC_140167.1:204105920-204113206 GCF_963971535.1 Notolepis coatsorum
TACAAGGGATATCAGGGAATATTAGAGAATATACAAATACAATTAAATATATATATATAAATAAATATATATATTCGGTTTAATCTGGCCCTTCACAACAGCCACCCCCTGATTGGTCCCAGACCTAATCAGTTAAGCAGAGACAGATTAATCGCGTTGTCTATTTACACATAAGGGTTTGCTGTAGGGGTCAGTCAACTTCACAAAGTCATAGGGTTATAGGGTCATGGTCATCATCGATTGTGTCTGGGAGTCGGGGCAGTTCTATGAGCCTCGCCACGGGACGGGTGTAAGTGCGACCCTGGACAAGCACTTCAGCTGCTCGGACCTTGCCGTCGGCACCGGTGATCACTTTGCTTACGCGGCCGGCCGGCCACATAGCTCTGGGCAGTGATTGATCAATAATCATGACGACTGTTCCTTCTGTCAAATTGTCTCTCTCCTTTACCCACTTCTGGCGGGTCTGTAGAGACGGTAGGTAGTGCAGTAGGAAACTGCTCCAAAACTTGTCGGCTAATACTTGGCTGTACCTCCACATTCGTCGGCCGTTCGCTTCTTCAGGCCGGTACATTGTCTGGGGTAACGCGGGATCTAGCCGCCCCATCAGGAGTGTGTTGGGGTAACTGGGTCGATATCCGCCACATCGCTGGAGACGTAGCCGAGGGGCTTAGAGTTCAATACTCCCTCAATCTCCGTGAGGACTGTCATTAGGACTTCTTCCGCCACAGTCTGGGCCCCAAGTACTGCGTACAGGGCTGTCTTTATGGAACGCACTTCCCGTTCCCAAGTACCACCGAAGTGGGGTGCGTTTGGGGGGTTGAATTGGAAGTCAATCTGTGCTGGAGCGAGGTGGGTCTTAAGTTCTGGGCCCATAGCTTGGAAGCGCTCTCTCTCAGCTCTCTTTCGCCGCCTTTGAAGTTTGTCCCATGATCGGACAATAGTGTAGACGGTCTTCCTTTCCGTGATGTGAATCTACGGAAGGCCATAAGGAATGAGTCTGTGCTCATGGTCGGGAGAAGCTCGATGTGTATCGCTCTGGTGGTCATGCATTTGAATACAATACCCCACCGCTTCTCGGTTCCTCTTCCGTTCTTTATGTGCAGCGGGCCAAAGCAGTCCATACCCGTTGAGTGGAATGGCTTGTCACCGATTCGGAGGCGACATGGAGGAAGGTCAGCCATCCTTGGTATGCTGGGCTGCGCGCGCCACTTGCGGCAGTCTAGACATGTTCGCTGGAAGCGTCGTACCGCCTCTCTTCCTTGTAGGATCCAGTAACGACGTCTGATCTCCGCGAAGACTCTTTCTGCTCCTGCGTGATGTACATCCTCATCGTATTTCTTTATAATCAGCTCTGTGACCTTGTGTCGGCTGTTCAATACGATCGGGTATTTAATGTCATCCGGTAGATTGGGGGCTCTGCGTAGGCGACCACCCACTCTGATGAGGGTATGAGCGTCGCTCTCGGGGGCCAGATGAATTAATCTGCTGTCGGATGGGACGGGCTTTCCTCCCTGTAGACAGGCCAATTCATCGGGGAACGAGTCTCTCTGGGCTCGCTGCAGTAGAAGCAATTCTGCTTCCTCGTAGTTAGCTGCTGACATTTCAGCGGGGGACTTACACTCCGGGTGGTGCCGCAGGAATGTCCTTTGTTGTGCACTCTCTATGGTAGTGCAATCATCTATGTTGGGGTCTGCGGAGATAACAGTGCTCAATCCACAGAACATAGGTTTCTTATTCTCAGCCTCCTCTTGACTTGCTTCCCTCGGGATAGGCGTGGGCCACTCTCCTTCCGGGAGCTTTAGGAATGCTGGGCCGTCACTGTAGACATTGCGACGGGTGAGGTCATCTAGGGGCATTCCCCGGGTGATGACGTCAGCTGGGTTCTGTTTTGTATCAACGTAGCGCCACTCTGTTTCTCCGGTTAACTCTTCGGTTAAGTCTTGAATCTCGGTGACTCTGACTCCCACGAAGACTTTGTACTTGCATGAGTCCGATTTGATCCAGGCGAGTACTGTCGTGGAATCTGACCACAGGATTGTTCTAGACACCGGTATGGTGAGCTCACGTTGGATGAGCGTGGCTAGGTGCGCTCCGGCTAGGGCTGCGCAGAGCTCTAGACGTGGGATAGATTGTTGCTTGCGTGGGGCTATTCTCGAGCGGGCGAGGACAAATGCTGTGTAGATCTCTCCCCCCTCTTCTTGGGCCCGCAAGTAGGCTACTGATCCGTATGCGACCTCTGAGGCGTCACTGAAGACGTGTAAGTCCATTTTACATGTCTCTGGCCTCACCGTGGGTGGGAAGTAGCTTCGGCGCATATTAACGCCTGGGAGTGAGTGGAGCTCCATCTCCCACTCTCTCCAGGTGGATGCAAGGTGTGCGGGAATGGGGTCGTCCCAGCCCTGGTCCTTGTCCCACAATGCTCGTACAATCATTTTTGCCCTGGTGGTGTACGGTAGAATACATCCTAGCGGGTCATATTGTCGGGCGAGTGTTGTGTACACACTCCGTCTGGTGGTCGGCGCCGCCGCCGGCCTTCCCTGCTCCGTAGTCAGGGGCTTGTGTCTGTAGTGAAGCGAATCTGTTTTGAATCGCCACACCAATCCCAGGGTCATCTCCTGGGCTTCTCCCGGGATTGTAGCCATCCAGGTCTCGCTGCTGGCTGCCTTGTCCTCGGAGGAGAGGCTGCGCAGTACTTGCGGATCGCTGCTGGCCCACTGCCTGAGATCAAAGCCGCCTTTGATCAATGAGGCGCGGAGTTTAATCAGGAGAGCCTCGGCTTCTTCCTGGGTTGAAAGGCTTTGTAGACAGTTGTCTACGTAGAAGCTGTTCTTTACGCTGTGTCGGACCTCTTCGTCCGCTGCTGGGTCCTCTGCTACATGTTTCTGTAGTGCAAATGTAGCACAGCAGGGGCTGCACGTCGTTCCGAAGGGGAGGACTTCCCATTGGTAGATGGCTGGGTGCTCATCTCCTGGCTTCTCTCTCCATAGGAACCGTAACAGGGGCTTGTCCTCCTCTACTAATCTCACCTGCAGGAACATTCCTTTAATGTC
Source organism: Notolepis coatsorum (assembly GCF_963971535.1). Lineage (NCBI taxonomy): Eukaryota > Metazoa > Chordata > Actinopteri > Aulopiformes > Paralepididae > Notolepis > Notolepis coatsorum. The sequence continues at coordinate 204,108,971 of NC_140167.1, forward strand.
CCCGCTGATGGCCACCTTTTCCTGGCGGAAGCGGAGTAGAACGCCGAGTAGGGAGGGGCCGAGTGTGGGACCGGGCAGTAACTCTTTATTCAGATTTTGGGATCCGATCTGGTAGCTGCAGTTAAATACTATGCGGTCTTTACCGTTGTGATGGACCTTGTGGTGAGGCACGTACCACGATTCAGTGGTCTGGTCAGCCTCTTTAATGTCCATCTTTGTGACGTGTCCCGCTGTGATGAGCTTCTCAATCTCGGCGCGGTATACACTCTCTTGGGCGGGGTTCTTGGCTAAGCGCCGCTCCGTGTTCAGCAGGTACCGTTCTGTGGCGTCTGTCTTGGCATGGAAAGTAGGCATTCCTTCTCGCCGCAGGAGTGGCGTGGCGTATCTCAACACGCCGTTGACCGGGACTCTCTTGGTCCCTGTCTCGAGGAGGTGAATGGCGTAAATGTCATCTTTAGAGCGAATGTCTTTCTTTCCGTTCTTAAAGGGCATTTGTTCCAAGGTCCATAGCCGCTCTACGTGTTGCAGGAGTGCGGTTTCTCCCTCTGTGACTCGGGAGTGGAGACATCTAGTGGCTGTACTTCGGTTGAGAGATTTGGCGAGCGGGCCTTGGAGAGTCCATCCCAAACGGGTCTCGACTGCTGCAGGACAGCCTCGCGGTCCGGTATGAACCCGGTCTATCGGGACAATGAGGTCTGCATGGTCGGAGCCTATCAACAGGGTCGGCATAGCATTGTCTATGAGCGGGATCGGTAACTTGCGCAGATGTGCATATTTCTCCATCAGCTTGGCGACGGGGTATGTGTACCGCGACAGTCCTATTTCTTGGCTGGTGAAAGCGTCTGTAATCTGGTACCGTCGCTCAGGCTGGCCGCTTGCTGCGATAGAGAATGAGACATTCTCGCCCTTTATCGTCTTCAAATCTCGTCTTATTGTCCGAATTGTCATTTGGGTTTCGCTTCCCCGCAGCCCTAGCTGGGCCGCAGCGGAGGCGAGCAGAAGGGTCTTCTCTGACCCGTCATCGAGGACGGCGTAAGTGTCCAGGACTTTATTCTGGTAGCTTAGTGTCACACGCACTACTTTTAGGAGTACTCGGGCTCCACTGCTGCTGGCGGGATCGATGTACATGACGCTCGCTTTGCTGCTGGATGGTGCGGGTGAAGGGCGCCGTCTGTTACTGTCGTGAAGTATGTCCAGATGGGCTCCATCGCACTTGGTGCACCTTTTCTTTAAGCGGCATTCGGCTGCCATGTGTGAGCGCGCACAGCGAAAACAGCGCTTGTTGGACTTTATCCATTGACTTGCTTCCTCCGCGTTCAGCTTGGGGAAGGAGTCACATTGCGCTAGCCAGTGTTCTTTCTCACAGTAGGGGCACACTATCTTCCACTTCTCCGTTCTGGAGGGGGTACTGTGGCTCCTGCTGCTCGGTACTGACTCCGATTGGTGCATCACAGTCACCGATCTTCTTCCATCATTTAGTCGTCTGGTTCCTTCTCTGGAGCCAGGGGTGCTCCGTCCGAATGTATCTAGCCGTAGGCTGCTGACTTCTCTCGCCAGGAAGTCTGCTAGATCGAGGAGGTTCGGTTCGGGGCCATTCGGGTCTCGGTGGTCTCTCTGCCGCCTAAAACGCTCCTGTCGAGCGGGCGGCAGCTTCTCCAAGATCCTTTCCACATTTGAGTTGGCGTAAAGTTCATGCCTCCCCTTCTCTCTCTGCGCTCCCAACATCCCTACCAGGGACTGCACTCTGATGGACAGGTCGTCCAGTGCTCGATTGTCTATTGCTGGGGGTAAGCGGTCGATGTGTCGGATCTCCTGGATCACGTAATCCCATATGCGCCCATACCTCTGGTCCAATGCTACCAGCGCTGCTGTGTATGGGGTGGTGGAAGTCGCGTAGGCGAGCGCTATATTATGTGCGCGGGGTACCTTTAAGTGCTTCAGTAGGATGGCGTATTTATGGCGTTCATCCAATACATCCACCAACATGGTCTCCAGACACATGCGGAGTTCTGTATACTGGGCCCGGTTCTCTTGGGTGAAGTCGGGTACCATAGGCGTGCCAATGTATGACGCTGACTGTGGATACATCGGCGAGCGTTGGGGGAGAGGCCTCCTAGGCGAGTCTCCTCCCGCTCCTTGGTATGGGCTGGTACCGGCAGTGTACCATGGCCCGCTTGTCCAGGTGCTGTTCCTCGGTGCGGGTCGTGCGTCGTGCTCACCCGTGTATAGAGTCGGGGGTCTGTAGCGCAGCTCCGCGGGAGTATAGCCTGGGCTGTACCGGACCTCCTGGTCCGGTAGAGTACTGTGCTGTCGTCGGGCGCGGTTCTCCTCCTCTTCCTCTTCGTCTTCAGTTAGGTCATCCAGTGCTTGTAGTCTCTGGTTTAGCCTCTCCACAGGATATGCTGCTCCTTCCCGGTTGCTAGGTCTCGCTTGGACCGGTGGGGGGAGGTGGTCTGTGGGGGGTATAGACCTCGTCTGTTGGTCAAGTTCAGGGTTGTTTACTCGGCTAGGGGATGCCGCCCTGGAGGTGTGTGTAGACGAGTTCCTGGAGCCTCTGGCGGAGGGAGAGGGTGTTGTCCGTCTGATCAGCTGTTCTATTAGTTGCGCTTGCTGTCTGTCGCGCTCTGCGTCCCGTAGAGCACCAGCAGCTGCTCGCTGGCTGTCTGCTCGGTCTCGGGCCACATTCTCTTCCATCTGAATGCGTCTTATTTCTAGACGTATATGCTCTTCTTCGCTCCGCTGCTGGATCTGCAGTCGGTCGCGTTCAGCAGCGGCGTTCAGGCTGATGAGGAAGGCCTGCTGTAGGGTCCTTTCTGCCTCGCTGGGAGAAGGCGGTTGTATAGGGGAGCCTTCCCTCGGGGTACTCCTTGCGGGACTACTTCTTCAGTACTGGCGGGGTGTGAAGTCATGTCTGGTTCCCACTGGTCCCCACCGTGAGCTTGGTCAGTTACATTAGAACCCGTAGGGGCCTCTATGGTCGGGGTAGTCTGGGCGTTGGGGTTAGACATACTTTTACTTTCTAGTTTTACCGCGTTTACTGTTAGTAGAAGACTAGGTTGTTGACTGACAGCGTAAGCCTCTAAGTACTGAGGGAGCCGTCGTTCGCGCTGCGGGCATTGGTTAGGAGGATCGTTTCGTGGAGTGTTCATCATAGGCCATTTCAATATTAATAACACTATATTAATATTACACTAATTACCATCCGGCTCGAAGGACCAATTGTAACTGAGGGGTACAATTCCCTGACTGTATTGTTAGATATGATACTTACTACCACTACCTCTTGTACTTTAGATTCTGGCCACCCAGTACTAGGCATAAATAATTATGGTAAACACTCCCACGTAGATGAAACGATCCAACACAAATGTACCAAGTCGAAAGTCTGCGTTTAATAATAATTAATACATAGCAAAAGGTATGTAGAGCAATCACTCAATTACATTTATGATTTGAAATAGGATGCACTTTTATGGCAAATGAGTATTCGTTGGTATATCAATAGAGAACGTCCAATCTCTGGTGGCGCAGGCGGTAAATATACAACCTGGAATATTTAAGGAATAATAGCAATGATACTTTAATGATTATAGAACTGGATACACTAGGGGGGAATTCCGGTCGCTTGTAAGACAACTGGAGAAGGGGGGGGGGGGTAGAGTCTGGCTGTATCCGTCTGGCCGAGGGTATCCTGGGAGAACCCACGGTTGTGCGGCTCGGTGCCTCAGCGATCCTCGATCCACAGATGAAAGCAGTTGGACTCTCTGTGGGCCGGCTTCCTCCGGTCCACGATGGAGAGACGTGAAGCGACCTCGTCGTGTAGAGCGTCTCCTCACCTGTCGTCCTCTCCGGGGGGGGGTTTCCAACACACGGCAGTGTTGGTCTTTATCCATAGAATAATCACTGTATACAAAGCATAATCCGTGCCTGGGAAGGCGGGCTGTCGTCGGTAGAATAATCCGGTATGCAAGTCCACTCGCTCGTCGGCTCTGGGGCTCCTCGGGTGCAGCCTCACATGGGGTCGGCCACCCTGGATAAGCAGCCAGTTCTACCCGAAACGATGGGGGTACTGACTACGATAGTATTCTCACCGCACGAAGCACTACATATGAATAGACTATTATTAGCTTAATAGACTACGTCCAACTCGACGATATAGTGCCAAATATGACTATTCAAATATTAATATACACGATGTCTCAATACCGATGGTAGGCCGAACTTGGCCTTACTCCC
>NC_140167.1:204113406-204128406 GCF_963971535.1 Notolepis coatsorum
GTCTCTCTCTCATTGACTATCAGTGATATCAACACTGCATACCTGTCTCTCTGTCTTCTAGACCTATTCTGTTGACACCTTCACACCCATTGGGCTCCTCTGTCTGTCTGACCTACATCCACACGGTCGCCTGCTCCTAATTCTGCTCCTGGGGCTTGGTGTTGTCTGTCTGTCTGTCTGTCTGTCTGTCTGTCTGTCTGTCTGTCTGTCTGTCTGTCTGTCTGTCTGTCTGTCTGTCTGTCTGTCTGTCTGTCTGTCTGTCTGTCTGTCTGTCTGTCCTGTCTGTCTGTCTGTCTGTCTGTCTGTCTGTCTGTCTGTCTGTCTGTCTGTCTGTCTGTCTGTCTGTCTGTCTGTCTGTCTGTCTGTCTGTCTGTCTGTCTGTCTGTCTGTCTGTCTGTCTGTCTGTCTGTCTGTCTGTCTGTCTGTCTGTCTGTCTGTCTGTCTGTCTGTCTGTCTGTCTGTCTGTCTGTCTGTCTGTCTGTCTGTCTGTCTGTCTGTCTGTCTGTCTGTCTGTCTGTCTGTCTGTCTGTCTGTCTGTCTGTCTGTCTGTCTGTCTGTCTGTCTGTCTGTCTGTCTGTCTGTCTGTCTGTCTGTCTGTCTGTCTGTCTGTCTGTCTGTCTGTCTGTCTGTCTGTCTGTCTGTCTGTCTGTCTGTCTGTCTGTCTGTCTGCTGTCTGTCTGTCTGTCTGTCTGTCTGTCTGTCTGTCTCTCTGTCTCTCTGTCTCTCCCTCTGTCTGTCTGTCTGTCTGTCTGTCTGTCTGTCTTGTCTGTCTGTCTGTCTGTCTGTCTCTCTGTCTCTCCCTCTGTCTGTCTGTCTATCTGTCTGTCTGTCTGTGTGTGTGTGTGTGTGTCTGTCTCTGTGTGTGTGTGTGTCTGTCTCTGTGTGTGTGTGTGTGTGTGTCTGTCTCTGTGTATGTGTGTGTGTCTGTGTCTGTCTCTGTGTGTGTGTGTCTGTCTCTCTGTGTGTGTGTGTCTGTCTCTGTGTGTGTGTGTGTCTGTCTCTGTGTGGTGTGTGTGTCTGTCTCTGTGTATGTGTGTGTGTCTGTCTCTGTGTATGTGTGTGTGTGTGTGTTGTCTGTCTCTGTGTGTGTGTCTGTCTGTGCCTGGCTGACTGCATGTGTTTCTGCTCTCAGCCTGTCTCGTTAACGGCGCCAAGTTACAACAAACACAAGACAAAGACCAAGGCAATGCTGGTAAGCGGTCCTTAAGTAAGACATCCAGATGTAGACTGGGAGGACAGCTAGTCATGTAGACGCAACTGTGGGAAACATGTAAGTAAGAGCGTGAATGAAAGAGAGAGGGGCTCCTTTATATTCAGGGGGGGGGGGGGTGGGGGGGGGACGACGACACACACCATAAACTGTAGATTTGGGGGAAGGGAGGGGATAAACATTTGGGGGGAGGACCTCAACTGAGGGGGAGGACAGTATATTATTCCTCCACGCATCCCATCGTCTTCTTGATGCCGTCTCCGTCTCTTCACGAGGGGTCGGGGAGATTACTTTATTTACCTTTTCTTTTTTTTGGAAAAAGTGTAAAAAACAACATGCAGTAAAATAAATAATACACCTTTCCACACCCCTCCCCTTTCTATCTTAAGATAAGATATTCCTTTATTGATCCCTTTGGGGATCTTCTGTGTAGCTGAGAGCTGCTGTGAGCAGCACTAGAGATGGAGGTCAGATAGAGGTCAGGGTGGGAGGTGAGGTCAGATAGAGGTCAGATAGAGGTCAGAGTGGGAGTTGAGGTCAGATAGAGGTCAGATAGAGGTCAGAGTGGGAGGTGAGGTCAGATATAGGTCAGATAGAGGTCAGCGTGGGAGGTGAGGTCAGATAGAGGTCAGATAGAGGTCAGAGTGGGAGCTGGTCTCAACTGACCCCCTCAGTCAGCAGCTGGTCTGAACTGACCCCCTCCTCAGTCAGCAGCTGGTCTGAACTGACCCCCTCCTCAGTCAGCAGCTGGTCTGAACCGACCCCCCTCAGTCAGCAGCTGGTCTGAACTGACCCCCTCCTCAGTCAGCAGCTGGTCTGAACCGACCCCCCTCAGTCAGCAGCTGGTCTGAACTGACCCCCTCCTCAGTCAGCAGCTGGTCTGAACCGACCCCCCTCAGTCAGCAGCTGGTCTGAACTGACCCCCTCAGTCAGCAGCTGGTCTGACCTGACCCCCTCCTCAGTCAGCAGCTGGTCTGAACTGACCCCTGACCCCCTCAGTCAGCAGCTGGTCTGAACTGACCCCCTCCTCAGTCAGCAGCTGGTCTGAACCGACCCCCCTCAGTCAGCAGGGGGCAGGGCAGTCTTGGACATTTATCTCTTTTATCCAAAGCAATTGACTATTTTGTTCCTCACGTTCACCCACGCACTCACTCACACGTCCACACACTGACAGCAGAGGCGACCAAGGTGCCAACCTGCTCATCGGGAGCAATTAGGGGTTAAGTGTCTTGCTCAAGGACACGTCGAGACGCTGCCCGGGAGGAGTGGGAATCGAACCGGGAACCTTCTGATCACTACTAGACGACCACTCCTGAGCCACTGTCGACCCTATGTATATATATATATATATATATATATATATTGTTTCTCGTGCCCTCTATGTTCAAATTCAAATGGCTTTATTGGCATGACATACTTCTACATGTTGCTAAAGCAATATTAAACATAAACATGGATTACAAACAGATAGATAGAAGTACATACAAAATATCATCATAAAATAAAACATCAAATATTACGGCGTAAACATGTCAGGTGACTGTCACTCACTGTCCCTCAGTTTGTGGCAGGCAGCAACATAGGCTGCTGCTAGCTCACAGCTTGTTGAGTCCTCCCCTAGTAGGACTGGTAGTTTTTCTGTATCTGGTAGTGCAAGAAAGCCTTTTGTTATTAGTTCAATTTTTTTTAAATGCGTTTCTCTAATTGTGAAGTGCCACAGAACAAGTGACACTTTTTGACAATGACATCCTGAGTCGTTCCAATATAGCCGTATATACCTATTTTTCACATGTAATCATATGCTTCATTATTCAATTATTCAATTGATGATGGACAATGATCTCACAGGATGGCAGAGTGGGTGTGAAGTGCCACAGAACAAGTGACACTTTTGGACAATGACATCCTGAGTCGTTCCTATATGACCAGTATAAATCTTTAAACTAAACTCTGGAAAGATAGCTCTATGATGGCTCTACTTGTAAAAAATGGAACTGAGCCTTTAAATGTCTCCATAGAACAGAGTGTAGTGTTATATACAGTACACACTCTGTAGTGTTATATACAGTATACACTCTGTAGTGTTATATACAGTATACACTCTGTAGTGTTATATACAGTACACACTCTGTAGTGTTATATACAGTATACAGTATACACTCTGTAGTGTTATATACAGTTCACACTCTGTAGTGTTATATACACTATACACTCTGTAGTGTTATATACAGTATACACTCTGTAGTGTTATATACAGTATACACGCTGTAGTGTTATATACAGTACACACTCTGTAGTGTTATATACAGTATACAGTATACACTCTGTAGTGTTATATACAGTTCACACTCTGTAGTGTTATATACACTATACACTCTGTAGTGTTATATACAGTATACACTCTGTAGTGTTATATACAGTACACACTCTGTAGTGTTATATACAGTACACACTCTGTAGTATTATATACAGTACACACTCTGTAGTGTTATATACAGTACACACTCTGTAGTGTTATATACAGTACACACTATGTAGTGTTATATACAGTATACACTCTGTAGTGTTATATACAGTACACACTCTGTAGTGTTATATACAGTACACACTCTGTAGTGTTATTGTGAAGTGTCACAAAACAAGCGACACTTTTGGACAATGACATCCTGAGTCGTTCCTGTGTGACCAGTATAAATCTTTAAACTGAACTCTGGAAAAATAGCTCTATGATGGCTCTACTTATAAAAAAAATGGAACTGAACCTTTAATATCTCCATAAAGAGAGGTCTGTTCTCCACAGTTCTTCACAGGCAAAAGGGAGGAAACCTGCGGAATGTGGGCCCCAGCGAAGGAGATAGAGAGCTGTAAGAGCTTAACCCTTTCAGACGAACAGGGGATTAAGGGTTGAGGGTTGAAAGACAGAGTCCGGGAACTAGTGGGGAGATCTTAAAAAAAAAAGAAACTATATAACAATTAAATGTTTAAAATGTGTACAGTAAAAGTTTTCAAAATGGCATGCTTATAATTGACTGTCAGTAAAGAAAAATACTAAAAGAATAATGTGTAAAAAACTGTTTTGTCTGGAGGGATTCTTTAAGAAGATACTATGAAGGGCCCCAGTCACGTGGTTCCCCCAGACAAAGCCGTTGTACGTTTTGAAGGGAAAAGGGACTTTCTGTTACTTAAAAACCACTAGGTAACGAGAAGTAACGTTAGTACCAAGAAGGAGGAGCTCATACGAATTACGTATTGTACTCTGGTTTGCTAAACAAAAGTGACAGCCTGTGACTTCACTGTGTTTTAGACCAATCGGAAATATTGTAAGATGGATATAAAAGGGACGGTTGCCCTTTCAAGAGCGAGATTTTACACGGAGCTGGAGAGAGAAGAAGAATGGTGCCTACTGACTTTTTTGAGAGATGAGAAGAATGCTGCCAGACACGGGGCACAAGCCGTGCAGAGATGAGATGTTTTGTTCTGTGCATATTTTAACTGAAATGGACACTTTTCCACTTCAGTCTCTTCTTGTAACTAGCTTTTTCTAATTAAAATTACCTCTTTATAAGCCACCTTTGTATCCTTTCTTCTGACCAGACGACCGGGTAAGCATGAAATGTGTTCTGCACTTGTAACTTCACCCTGTTGCATTTTTGATTAATGATATAACTATAACTATAGGCTTTATCCCTAGCTATAATGGGGATATAACTATAACTATAGGCTTTATCCCTACGGAGTAAAAGGAGACTTATGATTATGCATTAAGGACTAAAGGTGCATTCTGTATAATGGGATTATCAAGTAAAGCCATATAGTGAGAATACGTGTACATAGGATAGGGAAAATGGACCTCATCTAAGTAAAGAGAGTCCTTCCCAGTGCAAATAGAATAAAAATATACCCCGCAACTCCATTTAATCAACTGTATTACTGGAGGGGACGGGGGGTTCCTGTGTGAGCCGAGGTCTGCTGAGTTTAAGCCCTGAACGTTATAGACAAATTGAGTCCTAGATGTCTCACGCTTCGCGGGACGCTGCTTGAAGCTGGGATTCGGACTAAAGAGTTATGGGATAATCAATCTGACCTCGGTTTACGACCGGTGCTCAACATGGCGTCCCTGGCGATGTGCATTTATACTAACCAAAATAGGTGCTATACGGCCGAAGAAGACAGGACTACTGTCAAAAGCCTCTGGAGTAAAATTAAATCACAGATTTGGCTAAAATTAAAGTAGAAAGCTCTACTGGCGACTCGAGTTGAAGCTCTACTCGGGGATATCACAAATGAATAGAAAGCTCTATCTTGGTGATTAAAGCAACGTTTACTCACAACTAAAGGGTAACATAATGTTTATAGAGCTCTGGGGGGAGTTACAAGTGCAACATAATTTCGTGCTTTGCCCACAGGAAGCGAACTGGCCCTACCCAAGGCGAGGGCTCCCTAGCCCAAAGACACTGTTTGTAAGGAGGGGAGACTGGATGTGAAGCGAAGTCAAAACGACCGTTCACAGAAAAGCGAGGGCTCCCTAGCCCAGAGACACTGTTTGTAAGGAGGGGAGACTGGATGTGAAGCGAAGTCAAAACGACCGTTCACAGAAAAGCGAGGGCTCCCTAGCCCAGAGACACTGTTTGTAAGGAGGGGAGACTGGATGTGAAGCGAAGTCAAAACGACCGTTCACAGAAAAGCGAGGGCTCCCTAGCCCAGAGACACTGTTTGTAAGGAGGGGAGACTGGATGTGAAGCGAAGTCAAAACGACCGTTCACAGAAAAGCGAGGGCTCCCTAGCCCAGAGACACTGTTTGTAAGGAGGGGAGACTGGATGTGAAGCGAAGTCAAAACGACCGTTCACAGAAAAGCGAGGGCTCCCTAGCCCAGAGACACTGTTTGTAAGGAGGGGAGACTGGATGTGAAGCGAAGTCAAAATGACCGTTCACAGAAAAGCGAGGGCTCCCTAGCCCAGAGACACTGTTTGTAAGGAGGGGAGACTGGATGTGAAGCGAAGTCAAAACGACCGTTCACAGAAAAGCGAGGGCTCCCTAGCCCAGAGACACTGTTTGTAAGGAGGGGAGACTGGATGTGAAGCGAAGTCAAAATGACCGTTCACAGAAAAGCGAGGGCTCCCTAGCCCAGAGACACTGTTTGTAAGGTGGGGAGACTGGATGTGAAGCGAAGTCAAAACGACCGTTCACAGAAAAGCGAGGGCTCCCTAGCCCAGAGACACTGTTTGTAAGGTGGGGAGACTGGATGTGAAGCGAAGTCAAAACGACCGTTCACAGAAAAGCGAGGGCTCCCTAGCCCAAAGACACTGTTTGTAAGGAGGGGAGACTGGATGTGAAGCGAAGTCAAAACGACCGTTCACAGAAAAGCGAGGGCTCCCTAGCCCAGAGACACTGTTTGTAAGGTGGGGAGACTGGATGTGAAGCGAAGTCAAAACGACCGTTCACAGAAAAGCGAGGGCTCCCTAGCCCAGAGACATTGTTTGTAAGGAGGAGAGACTGGATGTGAAGCGCAGTCAAAAAGACCGTTCACAGGACTGCAAGCTAACTAGCTCACCATCGGCTAACAAGCCAACGCTAGCTCAGGAGGAGCTAGCCCAGGAGATGCTAGCTCAGGAGGAGCTGGCACGCCCAAAGCTAGCTCAGGAGGAGCTAGCACGAGAGAAGCTAGCTCAGGAGGAGCTGGCACGCCCAAAGCTAGCTCAGGAGGAGCTAGCACGAGAGAAGCTAGCTCCGGAGGAGCTGGCACGCCCAAAGCTAGCTCAGGAGGAGCTAGCACGAGAGAAGCTAGCTCAGGAGGAGCTAGCACGAGAGAAGCTAGCTCAGGAGGAGCTGGCACGCCCAAAGCTAGCTCAGGAGGAGCTAGCACGAGAGAAGCTAGCTCCGGAGGAGCTGGCACGCCCAAAGCTAGCTCAGGAGGAGCTAGCACAAGAGAAGCTAGCTCAGGAGGAGCTAGCACGAGAGAAGCTAGCTCAGGAGGAGCTAGCCCAGGAGATGCTAGCTCGGGAGGAGCTAGCACGAGAGAAGCTAGCTCAGGAGGAGCTGGCACGCCCAAAGCTAGCTCAGGAGGAGCTAGCACAAGAGAAGCTAGCTCAGGAGGAGCTAGCACAAGAGAAGCTAGCTCAGGAGGGGCTAGCACAAGAGAAGCTAGCCCAGGAGAAGCTGGCACGGGTAGCTCAGGAGAGGCTGGCGCGGCAGATGCTAGCTCAGGAGAAGTTGGCACGGGTAGCTCAGAAGAAACTGGTGCAGCAGGTGCTAGCTCATGAGAAGCTGGCGCAGCAGATGCTCGCTCAGGAGATACAAGCACACAAGACGCTAGCTCGCATGTTGAGACATCTCAAAGGACTAGAGATCCCCGAAAGGGCCTCAATGGACCAACTGATGGAAAGAGAAGTAAGGACCCCCGGTCAAGATCCAGGGCATAAGATGGTGGAGAAACTAATCCCACAGGTGCGAGGCGGGAGCATGTCTCTCAATGATGCAGCAGGATCAGTCATGAATGGAACACCTATGCAAGGATCATGCTTACTGCTTGAAAAGCTATTCAGAGGAGTCCCAGGGGGTAACCCACTGGCAGCCCGATGCGCAGCATGGTCACAAGACCAGTTACGTATCGAATGTATGCTGTATGACCAAGCCAAAATGCTATCTGACAAAAGGGGGGCCTCCCAGGAGTTCCCCCCGAAAACAACCAAGGACAGAACAGGGAAAAGGAAGTACCAATACCTACCTGCAGACGAGTGGGCCGCACTAACCCCAGAACAGCAAGCAGAGGTGAGGACAACAAGGGAGGAATTTAGATCCCGGAAGAAGAATTACATATACCTACCTCCAGACGAGTGGGCCGCACTAACCCCAGAACAGCAAGCAGAGGTGAGGACAACAAGGGAGGAATTCAAAGCCCGGAAGGAGAATCAATAGTATCCTTACCCTCTGGGGCCCTGACACAAGTGACTCAAGCAAGTGCAAACTGCACTTGACATACAGCTCATCTGTCAAGAGGAATAATATAAAGTGTTATTGTCATTTAGGAAGAAACATGACATAAAATACTACATGCATTTTGTGTATATTCTAAGAATAATATGTAAAGATGTCCGTCCTTGCTCTAAACCCAGAGTAAAGTAAAGTGAATTTGTAATCTATTTCATTCGGAAGGGATTTCCTGACAGCAACCATTTGGTGGGTTAGCACCCTACCAGCCATATCAGCTGCATGAGATGTACACTCACCGGCGCCTATGGGTAAAAAATTTAGACTCTGCAAACTCTCATCAAGCTTAGCACCTTGACGCGGGGGGACAGAGCGAGCATCAGGGTCTCTGTATCCGACGGGCCTATCAGATTTGTGGGGACTTGGAAGCCTCAGCATACAGGACGCTGTGGTGCTTGGGCGGCCAAGTCACTGGTTTATAGGTCTGTCAAAACGGATTGGAGGTTCCGGGGCTAAGAACATAAGTTCAAGTGAGTTGGGCTTTATACTATTTAAATAGGTATCAAAAGCCGAAAGAATATGAACCGAAATGACTGCTGTCAGGTGCCTCTGGAGTAGAATTAATTACAAATTTGAAAAAAACAAAACGTAGAAGGTTCTACTTAAAGAAAGAATCACGCTTAAAGTATATTTTTGTGATTACGGTAAAAAGTTTTACTCATGACTAAAAAGTTACGTAATGTTTTCTTACAGTCAAAAACGTAGAAGGTTCTACTTAAAGAAAGAATCACGCTTAAAGTATATTTTTGTGATTACGGTAAAAAGGTTTACTCATGACTAAAAAGTTACGTAATGTTTTCTTACAGTCAAAAACGTAGAAGGTTCTACTTAAAGAAAGAATCACGCTTAAAGTATATTTTTGTGATTACGGTAAAAAGTTTTACTCATGACTAAAAAGTTACGTAATGTTTTCTTACAGTCAAAAACGTAGAAGGTTCTACTTAAAGAAAGAATCACGCTTAAAGTATATTTTTGTGATTACGGTAAAAAGTTTTACTCATGACTAAAAAGTTACGTAATGTTTTCTTACAGTCAAAAACGTAGAAGGTTCTACTTAAAGAAAGAATCACGCTTAAAGTATATTTTTGTGATTACGGTAAAAAGTTTTACTCATGACTAAAAAGTTACGTAATGTTTTCTTACAGTCAAAAACGTAGAAGGTTCTACTTAAAGAATGAATCACAATTAAAGTATATTTTTGTGAAATACGGTAAAAAGGTTTACTCATGACTAAAAAGTTACGTAATGTTTTCTTACAGTCAAAAACGTAGAAGGTTCTACTTAAAGAAAGAATCACGCTTAAAGTATATTTTTGTGATTACGGTAAAAAGTTTTACTCATGACTAAAAAGTTACGTAATGTTTTCTTACAGTCAAAAACGTAGAAGGTTCTACTTAAAGAAAGAATCACGCTTAAAGTATATTTTTGTGATTACGGTAAAAAGTTTTACTCATGACTAAAAAGTTACGTAATGTTTTCTTACAGTCAAAAACGTAGAAGGTTCTACTTAAAGAAAGAATCACGCTTAAAGTATATTTTTGTGATTACGGTAAAAAGTTTTACTCATGACTAAAAAGTTACGTAATGTTTTCTTACAGTCAAAAACGTAGAAGGTTCTACTTAAAGAAAGAATCACAATTAAAGTATATTTTTGTGAAATACGGTAAAAAGGTTTACTCATGACTAAAAAGTTACGTAATGTTTTCTTACAGTCAAAAACGTAGAAGGTTCTACTTAAAGAAAGAATCACACTTAAAGTATATTTTTGTGATTACGGTAAAAAGGTTTACTCATGACTAAAGTAACTGAATGCTTACTTAAAGTCAGAACTTAAGTAGAAAAAACTCTACTTTGCGAATAGCAGGCTGAAATAGCCATTGCGAATAGCAGGCTGAAATAGCCATTGCGAGCAGGCTGAAATAGCCATTGCGAATAGGAGCGAATAGCAGGCTGAAATAGCCATTGCGAATAGCAGGCTGAAATAGCCATTGCGAATAGCAGGCTGAAATAGCCATTGCGAGCAGGCTGAAATAGCCATTGCGAATAGGAGCGAATAGCAGGCTAACTAGCCATTGCTAACAGGACGAGGCTACTCACATGATCAGACAGGTATATGATAACCTTGGACATGCCGGAAGTAGGAGGATGTTGGTATACCTGAGAACTAACAACATTCTCATACATAAAGCCAAACAAAGAGCGATAACAGTCCGAAAGGCCTGTGAACAATGTGCGCTGGTAAAGGTGCGCTGGTAAAGGGACAAAACCTGAACCAGTGCCGCATTCTTAGACAGGGGGGGGGGGGGTCCCCCGGAGTCAGCGGACGACGCAGCGAATGGCAAGAAGGAATATACTGACTCAGGTCAGAAATCGGAAATGGAGGAAGACCGGGATAGGTCAAGCTCCAGAGCGTCCTCAAGGTCCTCATCTAGACCTCCCAGACCTCCCAGACCTCCCAGACCTCCCAGACCTCCTAGACCTCCCAGACCGGACAGAGAGACATCGGCCTGGACCCAGGTTACAGGGCGACGAGAGCCCTGAATGGACCTGAAAGAGAGAAAAGAAATGAGTCCTCTGTGGACTGTATCTGTGATGTCCTGCGAGGCCTACGGACAGGGTCACAAGACCAGGCCAACCACACTTCAATAGAGGACTGCTGCTACAATTCTCGGGGATCCGTGGGGGTCGCCCGAGAAGTGACAAATCAACCTACCTCAAACTATGGGAGAGGTCCAAGAGGTCAGAGGGGGCGACCCCAAGATGACCAAGATGACCAAGATGACCAAGATGACCAAGACGACAACAGCCTGGGTGCATCGGCCGGGAACAACAGATGCAAGTCTTCCCGCCGGATACCAAGCAACAACGTGACCCCTATCCTGTCGAGCCGTCCAGCCAGGGAACAACAGATGCAAGTCTTCCCGCCGGCTACCAGGGTAACAAGGTACCGAGATGGCAGAGGGGGTGTGGAGAGTCACAGCCACGTGACCCCACAATCGCCATCTCGTCCCCCAGTACAGACGCCACCAAGACAATGGAAAATGACCGCCCAGGATGACAGAGTGGGTGTGAAGTGCCACAGAACAAGTGACACTTTTTGACAATGACATCCTGAGTCGTTCCAATATAGCCGTATATACCTATTTTTCACATGTAATCATATGCTTCATTATTCAATTATTCAATTGATGATGGACAATGATCTCACAGGATGGCAGAGTGGGTGTGAAGTGCCACAGAACAAGTGACACTTTTGGACAATGACATCCTGAGTCGTTCCTATATGACCAGTATAAATCTTTAAACTAAACTCTGGAAAGATAGCTCTATGATGGCTCTACTTGTAAAAAATGGAACTGAGCCTTTAAATGTCTCCATAGAACAGAGTGTAGTGTTATATACAGTACACACTCTGTAGTGTTATATACAGTATACACTCTGTAGTGTTATATACAGTATACACTCTGTAGTGTTATATACAGTACACACTCTGTAGTGTTATATACAGTATACAGTATACACTCTGTAGTGTTATATACAGTTCACACTCTGTAGTGTTATATACACTATACACTCTGTAGTGTTATATACAGTATACACTCTGTAGTGTTATATACAGTATACACTCTGTAGTGTTATATACAGTACACACTCTGTAGTGTTATATACAGTATACAGTATACACTCTGTAGTGTTATATACAGTTCACACTCTGTAGTGTTATATACACTATACACTCTGTAGTGTTATATACAGTATACACTCTGTAGTGTTATATACAGTACACACTCTGTAGTGTTATATACAGTACACACTCTGTAGTGTTATATACAGTACACACTCTGTAGTATTATATACAGTACACACTCTGTAGTGTTATATACAGTACACACTCTGTAGTGTTATATACAGTACACACTATGTAGTGTTATATACAGTATACACTCTGTAGTGTTATATACAGTACACACTCTGTAGTGTTATATACAGTACACACTCTGTAGTGTTATTGTGAAGTGTCACAAAACAAGCGACACTTTTGGACAATGACATCCTGAGTCGTTCCTGTGTGACCAGTATAAATCTTTAAACTGAACTCTGGAAAAATAGCTCTATGATGGCTCTACTTATAAAAAAAATGGAACTGAACCTTTAATATCTCCATAAAGAGAGGTCTGTTCTCCACAGTTCTTCACAGGCAAAAGGGAGGAAACCTGCGGAATGTGGGCCCCAGCGAAGGAGATAGAGAGCTGTAAGAGCTTAACCCTTTCAGACGAACAGGGGATTAAGGGTTGAGGGTTGAAAGACAGAGTCCGGGAACTAGTGGGGAGATCTTAAAAAAAAAAGAAACTATATAACAATTAAATGTTTAAAATGTGTACAGTAAAAGTTTTCAAAATGGCATGCTTATAATTGACTGTCAGTAAAGAAAAATACTAAAAGAATAATGTGTAAAAAACTGTTTTGTCTGGAGGGATTCTTTAAGAAGATACTATGAAGGGCCCCAGTCACGTGGTTCCCCCAGACAAAGCCGTTGTACGTTTTGAAGGGAAAAGGGACTTTCTGTTACTTAAAAACCACTAGGTAACGAGAAGTAACGTTAGTACCAAGAAGGAGGAGCTCATACGAATTACGTATTGTACTCTGGTTTGCTAAACAAAAGTGACAGCCTGTGACTTCACTGTGTTTTAGACCAATCGGAAATATTGTAAGATGGATATAAAAGGGACGGTTGCCCTTTCAAGAGCGAGATTTTACACGGAGCTGGAGAGAGAAGAAGAATGGTGCCTACTGACTTTTTTGAGAGATGAGAAGAATGCTGCCAGACACGGGGCACAAGCCGTGCAGAGATGAGATGTTTTGTTCTGTGCATATTTTAACTGAAATGGACACTTTTCCACTTCAGTCTCTTCTTGTAACTAGCTTTTTCTAATTAAAATTACCTCTTTATAAGCCACCTTTGTATCCTTTCTTCTGACCAGACGACCGGGTAAGCATGAAATGTGTTCTGCACTTGTAACTTCACCCTGTTGCATTTTTGATTAATGATATAACTATAACTATAGGCTTTATCCCTAGCTATAATGGGGATATAACTATAACTATAGGCTTTATCCCTACGGAGTAAAAGGAGACTTATGATTATGCATTAAGGACTAAAGGTGCATTCTGTATAATGGGATTATCAAGTAAAGCCATATAGTGAGAATACGTGTACATAGGATAGGGAAAATGGACCTCATCTAAGTAAAGAGAGTCCTTCCCAGTGCAAATAGAATAAAAATATACCCCGCAACTCCATTTAATCAACTGTATTACTGGAGGGGACGGGGGGTTCCTGTGTGAGCCGAGGTCTGCTGAGTTTAAGCCCTGAACGTTATAGACAAATTGAGTCCTAGATGTCTCACGCTTCGCGGGACGCTGCTTGAAGCTGGGATTCGGACTAAAGAGTTATGGGATAATCAATCTGACCTCGGTTTACGACCGGTGCTCAACACTAATATATTTATATTTTTCACATTTGGTGAGGAAGTGCCACTCAGTTTCAGGCTCACTGAGGATGCAATGACAGCACAGCCTTTGCACTGCAGGGAGCCAGGTTTTCCTGTGCCTCCCCTTTTCAACAGCGAGGCTGTGCTCACTCAGTCTGTATTTTGTCAAGGTTCTTTTTAGTTGTTGATCAGTCACCATGCTCAATAATCTGCTATGGTGTACTGTCGATTTAGAGCCAGATAGCACTGCATTTTGCTCTGTGCTTTTGTTTGTGTTTTCCAATAGGTGATGTAGTTTTGTTTTAGCTGTGTAGTAATTTGATTTATTCTGATTGGTGACGTGTTCTGTTCCTGAGGTGTGTTAAGAGAGCAGGTTTGTGGACTCAGCCTCAGGACCAGCTGGGTAAGGGGGTTCCTGATGCTCCTCAGCTCTTGGCACTGCAGGGCTTGATAATGGTACGAGAGGGGGTCACTTCGTTTTAGGTGTGTCCAAAAGTTAATTGCTCTTTTTTGTATTTTTAGTATTAGTGGGTAACGGCCTAATTCTGCCCTGCATGCATTGTTTGTAGTTTTCCTCTGGACATGTAGGATAATCTTACAGAACTCTGCATGCAGGGTCTCAATGGGGTGTTTGTCCCATTGGGTAAAGTCTTGTTTTGTAAGTGGACCCCACACCTCACTGCCATAGAGTGCAATTGGTTCAATGTTCTCCATGTACTAGCGATTCTCACAGCTGTGATTCCAAGAAGTGGTCTACGTGATCATGGTCCTAATGTATTAAAAAGCTCTCCATTATTCTGGCTCCGCTCCCAGTGTGTTCCAGGGGTCAGGGGTCAGTTGTTGGGGTCCCTGTCCAGGGTGCTGGGGGTCAGGGTGCACTCTGCATGGTGAGAGCTAAAGCACGTCAGCTGCAGTGTGCTTCGAAAACCTGTGGTCCCAGTCATCCCATAATAACCATGAGTCATGACCAGCATTCTGACTCAGTCGACTGCATAACAAGAGGTGAGCGATGACGTGACGGGACAGAGATTCAAGACGGTTAGTGTTGGAGGCAACCAGACATATCTCTGTAGTGTAGATTACTGACACACCTCCAATGGACCATAGGAGAGAGAGACAGGGAGAGAGAGACACAGAGAGACAAGGAGAGACACAGAGAGAGACACAGAGAGAGAGACACAGAGAGAGACAGAGAGAGAGACACAGGGAGAGACAGAGAGAGAGACACAGGGAGAGACACAGAGAGAGAGACAGGGAGAGACACAGGGAGAGACAGAGAGAGACACAGGGAGAGACAGAGAGAGACACAG
>NC_140167.1:204130906-204150906 GCF_963971535.1 Notolepis coatsorum
ACACAGAGATAGACAGAGAGAGAGACAGAGAGAGAGACAGGGAGAGACACAGAGAGAGAGACACAGAGAGAGACACAGAGAGAGAGACACAGAGAGAGACACAGAGAGAGAGACACAGAGAGAGAGACACAGAGAGAGACACAGAGAGAGACACAGGGATAGAGACACAGGGAGAGACACAGAGAGAGACACAGGGAGAGACACAGAGAGAGACACAGAGAGAGAGACACAGAGAGACACAGAGAGAGACACAGAGAGAGACACAGAGAGAGACACAGGGAGAGATACAGAGAGAGACACAGAGAGAGACACAGGGAGAGACACAGAGAGAGACACAGAGAGAGACACATAGAGAGACACGGAGAGAGAGACAGAGAGAGAGAGAGAGACAGAGAGAGAGACAGAGAGAGAGACAGAGAGAGAGACAGAGAGAGACACAGAGAGAGACACAGAGAGACACAGAGAGAGAGACAGAGAGAGAGACACAGAGATAGACACAGAGAGAGAGACAGAGAGAGACACAGAGAGAGACACAGAGAGATACACAGAGAGAGACAGGGAGAGACACAGAGAGAGAGACAGAGAGAGAGACACAGAGAGAGAGACAGAGAGAGACACAGAGAGAGAGACAGAGAGAGACACAGAGAGAGACACAGAGAGAGAGACACAGAGAGAGAGACAGAGAGAGACACAGAGAGAGACAGAGAGAGACACAGAGAGAGAGACAGAGAGAGACAGAGGGAGAGACACAGAGAGAGACACAGAGAGAGAGACACAGAGAGATACAGGGAGAGACACAGAGATAGACACAGGGAGAGACACAGAGAGAGAGAGACACAGAGAGAGAGACAGAGAGAGACAGAGAGAGAGACAGAGAGAGAGACACAGAGAGACACAGAGAGAGAGACAGCGAGAGAGACAGAGAGAGAGACAGAGAGAGAGACACAGAGATAGACACAGAGAGAGACACAGATAGAGAGACAGAGAGAGAGACAGAGAGAGAGACACAGAGAGACACAGAGAGAGAGTCAGAGAGAGACACAGAGAGATACAGAGAGAGACACAGAGAGAGAGACATAGAGAGACACAGAGAGAGAGACACAGAGAGAGACAGAGAGAGAGACAGAGAGAGACACAGGGAGAGAGACAGAGAGAGACACAGAGACACAGGGAGAGACAGAGAGAGACACAGAGAGACACAGGGAGAGACACAGAGAGAGACACAGAGAGAGACACAGAGAGAGAGAGAGACAGAGAGAGACACAGGGAGAGACAGGGATAGAGACACAGAGAGAGACACAGAGAGAGACACAGGGAGAGACACAGAGAGAGAGAGAGACACAGAGAGACACAGAGAGAGACACAGGGAGAGACAGAGAGAGACACAGGGAGAGACACAGGGAGACTTTGACTTTTGATGTTCTTTATTAAAACATGTCAACTAAAAACAGTCAGTAGAGACACAAAAAACTAGGGATGTCCCGATCCGATCACGTGATCGGAATCGGCGTCGATCACGTGCTTTTCAGAGTATCGGGGATCGGGAAAAAATAATAATAAAAATCGGCAGTCAAAAAAAGAAAAATTTTATTCAACAAACATGACCATGTCCACGTCTTAAACTCATACGGAGGCCTTAGTTTTGGTTTTAAATTACATATAATAATCATCATTAATGTATTTATTGTCACACAGAGCAGAATAATTATCCACAACAAACACATTCCCCTTTAATTTTCACCGTTGCAACAAACATTCCCTTTAATTTAGACGCTACACGCTACACGCGAGTCGCGACCACATCACAACAACAACAACACGTCGCTCCCGAAACACGGTTAATATCCACTGACTTGAGCAGCTAGACTTAATGTCAGAGGTTTGGAACTAAGCATTTTAAAATAGAGAGTCAAGCCAGTTGCAATGTTTGCAAGGAGGAGATTCCGCGTGGAGGGAAAACTCATGAAGCAGCAGGCTGGAGGCGAAGTTTTCAGACTAACTTTTCAACTGGAGGATAACGTTACGTGACTGAGGATTATCATCGGCGTTTCAGACCAGAATGGACCATTACGTAAGTCGAACACTGAATGTATACTAATGTGCAAACATATATTGAAACTTTTAATATTTCTCATATGAAGCAGAAGCACATTTCTCAGGGTGAATGTAATAACAAAAGCCTCCGCTCTCGCGCCCTATTATAGGCAACAGATGGGCTTGTCTCACTCTGCCAGTTTCTGACAAAAATGCGTCAAAATTGATTACTAATGTGAAAGATCGGATCGGAAACGATCGGATCGATAGATATTTAAAATCATATGATCGGGATCGGATCGGAAGCAAAAAAAGGCGATCGGGACATCCCTACAAAAAACCTCACGGCATCTTCATAAAAACAACAACACACACACCCACACACTCACCCGCACACACACACACACACACACACACACCCACACACTCACACACTCACACACACACACACACGCACACACACACACACCCCAAAAACTCCTTCAGCACATAAAACCCACTTGACCTTCAAATGCATATGTTCAGCCCCTCCTCCCCCACAGTACACATTGCATTCCCCAATCCCCAAGCATTCACGAACGCATCAACATTATGTCTCAGTGAGAAATACATGAACTCTAATCTAAGGCGTGCAGAAATCATACCCCTCAACATAGGCACCGATTCCGTAGGACCAACGCCCTTGATCCTATTCCTACGGGTCAGCCAAATGGCTAACTTAGCCTGCCCGTAAACAAAGTTCAGTAAAACGCTCACAACCTTGTTACTTAATGAATATGTTTGGCCAAGGATGAAACTCTCCACACAGAACATCACCCCCAGCTTCACACACAACCCTTTTAGGAACCCCAACACCCTATTAATCCTTTGACACTCTAGGAAAACATGGGTTACAGTCTCAGATACTCCGCAAAAAGGGCACCCATCACCCACCCCTGGATCCACCCGAGCCAGGAACCGATTCGTTGCCAACACCCCATGCGCTATCCTCCACTGTAGGTCCCCTGACCTCTTAGGCAGTGGCTGTTTGTAAAAAACCCTCCACCTAAAGCTAGCAGTGCTGCCATCACCCAGCACCCCCTGCCACTGATGCTGCCTGACGTCCTGCAGGGACCTGATGTTTCTGACCTTCATGCATGCTATGTACAGAGCCTTGCCACATGCCAGGCTAAACTGCCCCAAGCTGGGGGTGGAAAAAGACAGTAACCCTCCCCCCTCCTGCCAGACCCCATTCTCTGCCGATACCTGCAATGCAGGGAACTCCAGCGCCTGCCCTCCCTGTGGCATCACTGTGCGGTCTCTGACATAGTCCGGCAGAACCCCCAGCACTTCTCTGATAAACCCGTCCAGCAGTCTCAGAGATGTTATTCCAGTCTGTAGCGAAAGCTCCTGCGGGGTCTTCCACTCCCCTCTCTCTGGCGACAGTAAATGTGAAAGTTTTCTGATGCCCCCTCTCATGAGCCGCTGTCTCAGGGTGACAGAACGCACCGCCTCTAGGGGGAACAAAGTGTTATAGAAAAGAGGCTCCTCCCATACCCACGGTCCTTGTGCCTCATCCTCCACCCGAGTCTTTCTCAGCAGCCGCCAAGCCCTCAGCACCGACAGGTAGAAAACCGAGACCCCCACAGTGTTCAACTCCTCCAGTTCCATCAGGAACAACTGCAGGTCCAGCCCTAAACCACCAGCCTTCCGCAGCAGCGCACATGCTGGCCCCCTCCAGCATATTCCTGTACTGTATTGCAGCTTCTGTGCTGCCTGGAGCCTGAAAGCATTCATCCTGCTCTCTAGGTCGATAAGGCCTTGTCCTCCTTCCTGAACCGGCAAATAAAGGACTGCGGCCCTCAGCCAGTGATGTCCGGACCAGAAAAAATCCACCAGCTTCCTCTGGATGTCCGCCAGGAAGCCTCTGGGGGGGTTCAGAACAGCCAGCCAATGCCACAGGGATGAAGCCACCAGGTTATTCACTATTAGCACCCTCCCTCTATAGGATATCTGCGCTAGCAGCCACTTCCACTTTGACAACCTAGCCACCATTGACTGTGCTACTCCCTCCCAATTTTTACTGACCCACCCCTCTGATCTCAGATATACCCCTAAAAGCTTGTGCCCATTCACACCCCACTGTAGCCCCCCCGGTAACTGTGGTAATGTCAGGCCCCTCCATGCCCCACACTGCAGCGCCTCACTCTTACCCCAGTTCACCCTTGCTGAAGCTGCTCTCGCATACACCTCTAGGCTATTCTCTATGGCTCTTACATCCTCCCCATCCCTGACAAAGATGGTCAAGTCATCCGCGTAGGCAGACAGACATATCGGCCTATCGATCCCCAACTCGGGTGAACCCACACCCTTCAACCTCTTCCTCAACAAACACAGAAAAGGCTCAATGGCCAAAGTGTAAAGCTGACCTGACAGTGGGCAGCCCTGGCGGATCCCCCTCCCCACCTGGACTGGCCTGCTCAGGCCCCCACCCACTTTTATCAGACAGGAGGCCCCATTGTATAACATTTTTACAATTGACAAACTCTCCCCAAACCCAAACCCAGCAAGAACATTATACAGATACCCATGGTCCACCCTGTCAAACGCCTTCTCTTGATCAATAGAGATGACTCCAAAGTTCATATTATGTTGCCTTGACAGGTCCAACATGTCCCTTATTAAAAACAAATTGTCTGTCATTGAACGCCCAGGCACACCATATGACTGGTCCTGGTGCACCACAGACTCAAGGTGCATGTTAAGCCTGTTGGCCAGGCACTTTGCAACCAACTTGTAATCCGCTGAAAGAATTGCTACAGGTCTCCAGTTCTTGAGCTCACTGAGGTCCCCCTTCTTCGGCAGTAGAGCCAGCACTGCCCGCTGGCAGCTCAACGGCAGCTCCCCCACCTCAATGCATTCGCGCAAGACACGAAAAAGATCCTGTCCAATAGTGTCCCAGAAACCTTTGTAAAAATCCACAGGCAGACCATCTACCCCTGGGGCACGACCAGGAGTCATCTGGGAGACTGCCTTCGACAGCTCCCCAAACGTTAAAGGAGTATCCAGTTCAGTCCTCTGTTCCTGAGACAGACGAGGAAGATCCCTCAGTAATGTGTCCGTAGACACAGGGTCACATTGTTCAGCACCATATAACACAGAATAAAACCGCACAGCCTCTGCCCGCATCTCCCCGATCACAGACGTGACGTGTCCATTGGGTAGACGCAGACAGTGCATTTGTTTTTCCTCACATTTTTTCCTTTCCAGGCCAAAGAAAAAAGAACTAGGAGCATCCATCTCTCTCAGCATGGTGAACCTAGCCCTCACAAGCGCACCCCTTGCTCTGTCCTGGAGGAAAACCCCCAAGTCCCTGCGTAGCTCTGACAGATTCTCCCGTAGCCCCCCACTGTCACCCCCCACTAGCTCAACCTCCACTTGCCGTATGCTCTGCTCCAGAGCCTCCAGGGCCCTCCTGTACTCGGCAGAGGAGAAAGCAGTGTACTGCTGACAGAAAAGCCTTATGTGTGCTTTGCCGGTATCCCACCATTGCCTCAGAGACTCAAACTATCCCTCTCTCTGCTTCCACCTCTCCCAAAACTCCTGGAAACTCGAGCAAAAGGTGGCATCTTGCAAAAGCTTTACATTGAATTTCCAATATGCGGAGTGACGAGGCCCTGATGATATGGCCAGCTGTGCTATTACAAAATGATGGTCTGAGAAACTGACTGGGCAGATTTCAGCTTTCACCAGCCTATTACTCTGTTTTCTCACAATATAAATGCGGTCAAGCCGAGCTGCACACACCCTGTCCCCCAACACCTTGACCCACGAGAACTGTTTCCCCTGTGGATTCATCAGCCTCCATGTATCCACAAGATCACAAGTCCTAATGACATCTTTTAAAACCGCTGCAGACCCAACATGAGGTTCCCCCCCGCTTCTATCCAGGGTAGGATCTAAGGTACAGTTCCAGTCCCCCCCCATCACTAACACTGTGTCAGGATTCATATCCGCCAGCTCCTGTCTTAACAACCCAAAAAGGGATATCCTCTCCCTTCCCGTATTAAACGCATATATATTTATAAATGCAAACTCCCTGTTATTAATGGTAGCCTTGACCACAAGCAGCCTTCCTTTGTAAACCTCCTTCTGTGATGTAATATTGACCCCAAGTCCAGGAGAGAACAGGACAGCCACCCCTGCACTATTATTAGTGCCATGACTCATCACCAAACCCCCCCTCCAACTGAGTCCCCAGTCAACCTCATTACCCACATCACTATGGGTCTCTTGTACAAAAATAACACTAACATTTTTCTGTTTTGCATAATTAAAAAAACACAGGGAGAGAGACAGAGAGAGAGAGACACAGAGAGAGACACAGAGAGAGAGACACAGAGAGAGACACAGAGAGAGACACAGAGAGAGAGACACAGAGAGAGAGACAGAGAGAGACACAGGGAGAGACACAGGGAGACACAGGGAGAGAGACACAGAGAGAGACAGAGAGAGACACAGAGATAGAGACACAGAGAGAGACACAGAGAGAGAGACACAGGGAGAGAGACAGAGAGAGACACAGAGAGAGACACAGGGAGAGACACAGAGAGAGACACAGAGAGAGACAGAGAGAGAGACACAGAGAGAGAGACACAGAGAGAGACACAGGGAGAGACACAGGGAGAGACACAGAGAGAGACACAGATAGAGACACAGAGAGAGACACAGAGAGAGACACAGGGAGAGACACAGAGAGAGAGACACAAGAGAGAGAGACAGAGAGAGACAGGGAGAGACACAGAGATAGACACAGAGAGACACAGAGAGAGACACAGAGGAGAGACACAGAGAGAGACACAGGGAGACACAGAGAGAGACACAGAGAGAGACACAGAGAGAGAGACAGGGAGAGAGACACAGGGAGAGACACAGGGAGAGAGACAGAGAGAGAGACACAGGGAAAGACACGGAGAGAGACACAGGGAGAGACACAGAGAGAGACACAGAGAGAGACACAGAGAGAGACAGGGAGAGACACAGAGAGAGACACAGAGAGAGACAGGAGAGAGACACAGAGAGAGAGACACAGGGAGAGACACACAGAGAGACACAGAGAGAGACACAGAGAGAGACACAGATAGAGAGACAGAGAGAGAGACACAGAGAGAGACACAGAGAGAGACACAGAGAGAGACACAGGGAGAGACACAGAGAGAGACACACAGAGAGACACAGAGAGAGGGAGAGGGAGAGAGACACAGAGAGAGACACAGAGAGAGAGACACAGAGAGAGACACAGAGAGAGACACAGAGAGAGAGACGCAGAGAGAGAGACACAGAGAGAGACACAGAGAGAGAGACACAGGGAGAGAGAGACAGAGAGACACAGGGAGAGAGACAGAGAGAGAGACACAGAGAGAGAGACACAGAGAGAGACACAGGGAGAGACACAGAGAGAGACACAGAGAGAGAGACACAGAGAGAGAGAGACAGAGACACAGGGAGAGAGACAGAGAGAGAGACACAGAGAGAGAGACACAGAGAGAGACACAGGGAGAGACACAGAGAGAGAGACACAGAGAGAGACACAGGGAGAGACACAGAGAGAGAGACACAGATACAGAGAGAGACACAGGGAGAGACACAGAGAGAGAGACACAGAGAGAGACACAGGGAGAGAGACACAGAGAGAGACACAGAGAGACACAGAGAGAGACACAGAGAGAGACACAGAGAGAGACACAGAGAGAGAGACACAGAGAGAGACACAGGGAGAGAGACAGAGAGAGAGACACAGATAGAGACACAGAGAGAGACACAGAGAGAGACACAGATAGAGACACATAGAGAGACACAGATAGAGACACAGAGAGAGACACATAGAGAGACACAGGGAGACACAGAGAGAGAGACACAGAGAGAGACACAGAGAGAGAGACACAGGGAGACACAGAGAGAGACACAGGGAGAGAGACAGAGAGAGAGACACAGAGAGAGACACAGAGAGAGACACAGGGAGACACAGAGAGAGAGACACAGAGAGAGACACAGAGAGAGACACAGGGAGACACAGAGAGACACAGAGAGAGACACAGAGAGAGACACAGAGAGAGACACAGGGAGACACAGAGAGACACAGAGAGAGACACAGAGAGAGAGACACAGGGAGAGACACAGATAGAGACACATGGAGAGACACAGAGAGAGACACAGATAGACACAGAGAGAGAGACACAGGGAGAGACACAGAGAGAGACACAGAGAGAGACACATGGAGAGACACAGAGAGAGACACAGAGAGACACAGGGAGACACAGAGAGAGACACAGATAGAGACACAGGGAGAGACACAGAGAGAGACACAGAGAGAGAGACACAGAGAGAGACACAGAGAGAGAGACAGAGAGAGACACAGGGAGACACAGGGAGACACAGAGAGACACAGAGAGAGACACAGGGAGAGACACAGAGAGAGACACAGAGAGAGAGACACAGAGAGAGACACAGAGAGAGAGACAGAGAGAGACACAGAGAGAGACACATGGAGACACAGAGAGACACAGAGAGAGACACAGAGAGAGACAGAGAGAGACACAGAGACACAGGGAGAGAGACAGAGAGACACAGGGAGACACAGAGAGACACAGAGAGATACACAGGGAGAGACACAGAGAGAGACACAGAGAGAGAGACACAGGGAGAGACACAGAGAGAGACACAGGGAGAGACACAGAGAGAGACACAGAGAGAGAGAGAGACACAGGGAGAGACACAGGGAGAGACACATAGAGAGAGACACAGAGAGAGACAGGGAGAGACACAGAGAGAGACACAGAGAGAGACACAGAGAGACACAGAGAGAGAGACACAGAGATATACACAGGGAGAGACACAGGGAGAGACACAGATAGAGACACAGAGAGAGACACAGGGAGAGACACAGGGAGAGACACAGAGAGAGACACAGAGAGAGAGAGACAGAGAGACACAGGGAGAGACACAGATAGAGACAGAGAGAGAGAGACACAGAGAGAGACACAGATAGAGACACAGAGAGAGAGACACAGAGAGAGAGACAGAGAGAGACACAGAGAGAGAGACAGAGAGAGACACAGAGAGAGACACAGAGAGACACAGAGAGAGAGACACAGAGAGAGACACAGAGAGAGACACATGGAGAGAGACACAGAGAGAGACACAGAGAGAGACACATGGAGAGACACAGAGAGACACAGAGAGAGAGACACAGGGAGAGACACAGAGAGAGACACATGGAGAGACACATAGAGAGACACAGAGAGAGACACAGAGAGAGACACAGAGAGAGACACAGAGAGAGACAGAGAGAGACACAGAGAGACACAGGGAGAGAGACAGAGAGACACAGGGAGACACAGAGAGATACACAGGGAGATACACAGAGAGAGACACAGAGAGAGAGACACAGGGAGAGACACAGAGAGAGACACAGAGAGACACAGGGAGAGACACAGAGAGAGACACAGAGAGAGACACAGAGAGAGACACAGAGAGAGACAGAGAGAGAGAGAGACACAGGGAGAGACACAGGGAGAGACACATAGAGAGAGACACAGAGAGAGACAGGGAGAGACACAGAGAGAGACACAGAGAGAGACACAGAGAGAGAGACACAGAGCGAGACACAGGGAGAGACACAGAGAGAGACACAGAGAGAGACACAGGGAGAGACACAGGGAGAGACACAGAGAGAGACACAGAGAGAGAGAGACAGATAGACACAGGGATAGACAGAGAGAGAGACAGAGAGAGAGACACAGGGAGAGAGACACAGAGAGAGAGACACAGAGAGAGAGACACAGAGAGAGACACAGGGAGAGAGACACAGGGAGAGACACATGGAGAGACACAGAGAGAGACACAGAGAGAGACACAGAGAGAGAGACACAGATAGACACAGAGAGAGACACAGGGAGAGACACAGAGAGAGACACAGAGAGAGAGACAGAGAGAGAGACACAGAGAGAGACACAGGGAGACACAGGGAGAGAGACAGAGAGAGACACAGAGAGACACAGAGAGAGACACAGAGAGAGAGAGACAGAGAGAGACACAGAGAGAGACACAGGGAGACACAGAGAGACACAGAGAGAGACACAGAGAGAGAGACACAGAGAGAGAGACACAGAGAGACACAGGGAGAGAGACAGAGAGACACAGGGAGACACAGAGAGACACAGAGAGAGACACAGAGAGAGAGACACAGGGAGAGACACAGAGAGAGACACAGAGAGAGAGACACAGGGAGAGACACAGAGAGATACACAGAGAGAGACACAGGGAGAGACACAGGGAGAGACACAGAGAGACACACAGAGAGACAGGGAGAGACACAGAGAGAGACACAAAGACAGAGAGACACAGGGAGAGACACAGAGAGAGACACAGAGAGAGAGAGACAGAGAGACACAGGGAGAGACACAGAGAGAGACAGAGAGAGAGACAGAGAGAGAGACACAGGGAGAGAGACACAGAGAGAGACACAGAGAGAGAGACACAGAGAGAGAGACACAGAGAGAGACACAGAGAGAGACACAGGGAGAGAGACACAAGGAGAGACACAGAGAGAGACACAGGGAGAGACACAGAGAGAGACACATAGAGAGACACAGAGAGACACAGAGAGAGACACAGAGAGAGACACAGAGAGAGACACAGGGAGAGACACAGGGAGAGACACAGAGAGAGACACAGAGAGAGAGACAGGGAGAGACACAGAGAGAGAGACACAGAGAGAGACACAGAGAGAGACACAGAGAGAGACACAGAGAGAGAGACACAGAGAGAGAGACAGATAGAGACACAGAGAGAGAGACAGAGAGAGACACAGATAGAGACACAGAGAGACACAGAGATAGAGACAGAGAGAGACGGAGAGAGAGACAGAGAGAGACACAGAGAGAGAGACAGAGAGAGAGACAGAGAGAGAGACACAGAGACACAGAGAGAGAGACATAGAGAGACACAGATAGAGACAGAGAGAGAGACAGAGAGAGACACAGAGAGAGAGACACAGAGAGAGACAGGGAGAGACACAGAGAGAGACACAGGGAGAGACACAGAGAGAGAGAGACACAGAGAGAGAGACAGAGAGAGAGACAGAGAGAGAGACACAGAGAGAGACACAGAGAGAGAGACAGAGAGAGACACAGAGAGAGACACAGAGAGAGAGACGGAGAGAGAGACAGAGAGAGAGACACAGAGAGAGACACAGAGAGAGAGACAGAGAGACACAGAGAGAGAGACAGAGAGAGAGACACAGAGAGACACAGAGAGAGAGACAGATAGAGAAACAGAGAGAGACAGAGAGAGACACAGAGAGAGAGACAGAGAGAGACACAGAGAGAGAGACAGAGAGAGAGACAGAGAGAGACACAGGGAGAGACACAGAGAGAGACACAGAGAGACACAGGGAGAGACACAGAGAGACACAGAGAGAGACACAGAGAGAGAGAGACACAGGGAGAGACAGGGAGAGAGACACAGAGAGAGACACAGAGAGAGACACAGGGAGAGACACAGAGAGAGAGAGACACAGAGAGACACAGAGAGAGACACAGGGAGAGACACAGAGAGAGACACAGAGAGAGAGAGACACAGAGAGACACAGGGAGATACACAGGAAGAGAGACAGAGAGAGAGAGACACAGAGAGAGAGAGAGACACAGAGAGAGACACATAGAGAGACACATAGAGAGACACAGAGAGAGACACAGAGAGAGAGACACAGAGATAGACACAGAGAGAGAGACAGAGAGAGACACAGAGAGAGAGACACAGAGAGAGACACAGAGAGAGAGACAGAGAGAGACAGAGAGAGACACAGGGAGAGACACAGAGATAGAGACACAGAGAGAGACAGAGAGAGACACAGAGAGAGAGACACAGAGAGAGACACAGAGAGAGAGACACAGGGAGAGAGACAGATAGAGACACAGGGAGAGAGACAGATAGAGACACAGAGAGAGACACAGAGAGAGACACAGGGAGAGACACAGAGAGAGACACAGAGAGAGACACAGAGAGAGACACAGGGAGAGACACAGAGAGAGAGACACAGAGAGAGACAGAGAGAGACAGGGAGAGACGCAGATAGAGACACAGAGAGAGACACAGAGAGAGACACAGAGGAGAGACACAGAGAGAGACACAGGGAGACACAGAGAGAGACACAGAGAGAGACACAGAGAGAGACACAGAGAGAGAGACAGGGAGAGAGACACAGAGAGAGACACAGAGAGAGAGACAGGGAGAGAGACACAGGGAGAGAGACACAGGGAGACACAGAGAGAGAGACAGGGAGAGACACAAAGAGAGACACAGGGAGATACACAGAGAGAGACACAGAGAGAGACACAGAGAGAGAGACACAGGGAGATACACAGAGAGAGAGACACAGAGAGAGACACACAGAGAGACACAGAGAGAGACACAGAGAGAGACACAGAGAGAGACACAGAGAGAGAGACACAGAGAGAGAGACAGGGAGAGAGACACAGAGAGAGACACAGAGAGAGAGAGACAGAGAGACACAGGGAGAGACACAGAGAGAGACACAGGGAGAGAGACACAGATAGAGACACAGAGAGAGAGACACAGAGAGAGACACATGGAGAGAGACACAAGGAGAGACACAGAGAGAGACACAGAGAGACAGAGAGACACAGGGAGAGACACAGAGAGAGACACAGAGAGAGAGAGACAGAGAGACACAGGGAGAGACACAGAGAGAGAGACAGAGAGAGAGACACAGGGAGAGAGACACAGAGAGAGACACAGAGAGAGAGACACAGAGAGAGAGACACAGAGAGAGACACAGAGAGAGACACAGAGAGAGACACAGGGAGAGAGACACAAGGAGAGACACAGAGAGAGACACAGGGAGAGACGCAGAGAGAGACACATAGAGAGACACAGAGAGACACAGAGAGAGACACAGAGAGAGACAGATAGAGATAGGGTTCAGCTAAGTTCAGCTAAGATGAACCCCTAAAGAATATTCAACTGTTAATGGAATAACTAAACAGAAGGAAGAGATAACTTCACAAAGGCAACATGAATATATATAGATCCAATAGGACAAAGACCAACATTTAAATCCAAAGAGAAGAGCAAGTAGCAAGGAGACAAGGAGACAACGGCATACAGCAGCTAAGGAGGCTAACAGAGTAGTCAGGTATACTGACACTGTTAGCTACGAGAGCTAGCGGGTCCGTTGGGTTCAATAAAACGTTGCTACAAGAGCTAACGGGACCGTGTGGTTCAATAAAACGTTGCTACAAGAGCTAACGGAACCGTTTGGCTCATTATAACGTTACTGGTTCAATATAACATTGCTACAAGAGCTAACGGGACCGTTTGGCTCATTATAACGCTAGTTAGCTGCGTTAGCTAACGGGACCGTTTGGCTCCTTATAACGTCACTACGAGAGCTAGCGGGATCGTTTGGCTGCATATAACTATAGTTAGCTGCGTTAACTAGCGGGACCGTTTGGCTGTAAATAACGATAGTTAGCTGCGTTAGCTAGCGGGACAGTTTGGCTGTATATAACGACAGTTAGCTGCGTTAGCTGCCGACCTGCCTGGCTGCATATAACGCCAGTTAGCTGCGTAGCTACACAACGTTAGATAACGACAACTAGCCAGCCAGCTAAATCCAAAATAACATCTTGTACAAAAAGCTAATAACAACAGTCTCAGTCAGTTAAGTTTGTGTATTACCTGGTGTGTTGCCATGGAAAATAACCAAAACAGGATGTGCAGTGTTGCCATGGAAACTAACCAAAACAGGATGTGCAGCAGAGAAGTTGAGTACCCTCCTAGTTGCAAAAGTAATAAAAACAAGAAAAAACACAAGGAGGAGACACTTTTGGCCCACCCAGAAGAACTGTATGCTGACTACACTGTCTATAAGGACAAGATGGTGATGAATGACCTCATCTTCCACACAGAACATGTTAACTCCTGGAAACAGGTGATCTGTAACCACTATGACCATGTTGTGAAAGAAGGCATCGGTCGAGGAGGACGCCACACGATATGCCATGATGAGACCCTGGACACTGATAACCCAGTTCTAACAATCTCTTACTATGTTAAAGGGACTGTATTAGTACAGGGAAATGAAGCAAACCTCAACATATTTCAAGAGCTTTTCCCAAAAATAAAAACGGAAGTGGAGAGAGTTGTGCCCAATACCAACAAGGCTGCGGACACACAGACAGAAGAGGACAAGGTGAACACAGACACAGAAATATCAGAGTCAAAACCAGCAACTAGCCCTTCTGACTGTGCCACTCCAACTCCCTCCAACCACACAGTGAACCCAGTGATGCCACTGCCAGCACAAAGAGCACCAGTCAGCCCATCCATTCACACTCCTTCAACACCCTCCAAACTGGTCCAGCAGCTGAGAGAAAGCGTATCTCTCCTGGAGCTGGAGTTTACTGAATTTAAAGAGAGGACTCTGGCCAGGCTGACTGAGCCCTGCACCATTCAGCAGCTGGGAGAAGAGCTCCGTCATCTGAAGAGGAACGGGGAGGAGACCGCTTCAGAGCTGAGGGAGACCCAGAGGACGGTCATGGAGCTCACAGAAACCATGCGGGAGCTAGAGCAGGACAACAACACCCTACAGGCCCGGATGAAAGCCATGAAGGAAGATACAAACAGCCGGGAGGAGTCTCTACGCAGTGAGATAGAGGAAGTAAAGCTACAACGACAAGAAGAAAGAATACATACATTCCCCCCCGATCAAAAGCAGTCCTCTGCTCCAACACTCACCACCCCACCCCCCCCCTACTGCCAAACCAGAATATACCCCCCCCCCCCCTGACCCCACTTACCCCTCCCAGCCTGACACCCAATGACATACCTTTGGACTCAGACCCCCTTCCAGCAGCCCAACCTCCACCCGAGCCACGGCCCCAGTCCACCAGACCAGCCCAGCCCGAAGCCCAGGTAGTCCTCCTCATGGACTCCAATGGCAAATACCTGGACACAGCACGCCTCTTCCCAGGCCTCAAGGTGACAGCCAAGCGCTGTCGGAACACAGGCCACGCCATGGAGCTGCTCAGACAGGACACTCTAGGGAGCCCCCAGTACATGGTGGTGCACACAAGTACAAATGACCTCCACTATCTACAGCGTGGAACTGCTGAAGCAATGACCAGGGTGGCTGAGAAGGCCTCCAGGGAGTTCCCACACACCAGAGTAATCATCTCCACCCTCCTCCCCAGGATGGACACCCCTCCATACATCATTCACGAAATCAACATGGAGACCTCAAGAAACTGTGCTGCCCTCAAAAATGTCCACCTGGCCCACCACACAAACATCGGCAGATGGGACTTTAATAATGATGGGCTACACCTAAACAACGCGGGAGTGAGGACATTTGCAAAAACATTAAAGGATGCTGCCCTCGGACGCAACCCCAACAGACCCAGTCACACACCGGCCTCTCCGAGAAAGCACAGGCCCATGAGATACCCACGAGGAGTCACTCCACAAACCTATGCCCCACCTATACCCCACCTTTCCACCCCACCCAGTGAGAGGAGACATCCCCCCAGCCGACCCCTCAACCGCCCCCAGCCCACACCCCACCCTTCCAACCCACCCAGTGAGAGGAGACGTCCCCCCAGCCGACCCCCTCACCGTCCGCCGCAGGAGATGACCTATGCATCCGCCCTGACCAGGCCCCCCCCCCCCACCCACATCAGAGCTGAATGAGATCAAACAAATGTTATACACGCTATGCAGTAAACTTCTCACTACAAGCTAGCAATCGACCAAAAGAAAAGCAGGCCAACTGCCTGCTGTCGCCTTTGTTGTTGTTGAATTTATTCTGTGATGTTCGTCCATTGACTGAATACCTTTATACCCTATAACCTTTATACCTTTGAACACCTTTATATATATTTTTCATTGACTGAATACCCTTATACCTCATAACCTTTTATACCTTTATATAATTTTTGTACAAAATGCAATCATTCGCCATTAGTTGCTGGAACATACAGGGTCTTTGCTCTTCAACATACGGCCTTAAGAGTAGAGACTCAGATTTTTTACAGGCTATAACAAACAATGACCTCTTAATCCTAACTGAGACATGGTGCAGAGAAGATGTAGACACACACTGCCCTCACTATAGAGAAGTCATTTTGCCATCAAATAAAACGAAACATATTAGTCAGGGCAGAGACTCAGGGGGATTGATAATTTGGTACA
This sequence comes from Notolepis coatsorum, assembly GCF_963971535.1. Lineage (NCBI taxonomy): Eukaryota > Metazoa > Chordata > Actinopteri > Aulopiformes > Paralepididae > Notolepis > Notolepis coatsorum. The sequence continues at coordinate 204,147,194 of NC_140167.1, forward strand.
AATCACAACTCCACCAGTCAATACAGATTCTAAAAACCGGGAACAATCATATTTGGTTAAAACTAAATAAAGAAGTAATCCCCTCTCAGAGAGACCTATTTATCTGTGGAATTTACGTACCACCCACTGGGTCTCCATATTACTCAGACGACATCTTCTCCAACCTTGAATCAGAAATATGTCTTTATCAAAGTCAAGGTCATGTGCTTGTTTGCGGTGACTTCAACGCCCGAACGGGAACCCACCCTGATTTCACCAGTACACATGGAGACAATTTCATATCTGACCACACCATATGCAACCATGTAAACCAGTCCCCTAGAAATAACCATGACACTTCCATAAACAAAAATGGAAAGGATTTATTACAGCTGTGTAGAGGACTGAGTCTCTACCTTGTCAATGGGCGTGTGAGAGGGGACTCACAAGGAAGGTACACTTACTGCTCACCCCTTGGCAGCAGCACAGTAGATTACATGATAACAGATCTGGATCCAGTATCCTTCAGTTCATTCACAGTCAAACCCCTGACCCCACTCTCCGACCACAGTCAGATCACGGCATACATGAAAAGAACTGAGTCTCTCAAAAATCCCCCTACACAGCCCAGTAAACTATACAACATCCCCAAATACTACAGATGGTCCCAGAACAGCATGCAGGACTACCAGAGAGCCATCGCCAGTGATGAGACACAATCACTGTTAGATACGTTCCTAGCCATGCCATACTCTAACAGTGTTGAAGGAGTAAACCTAGCTGTAGAACACATCAATTATATATTTGAAAGAACTGCAACAAAGTCCAAATTAAAACTATCAGGTAACAAACAGAGAAAAACTAAAAAGGACCAATGGTTTGACAAAGAATGTAAAGCTCTTAGAACACAGCTAAGAAAAATATCAAACCAGAAACACATAAACCCACAAAATGACACCCTACGCCTCCAATACTGTGAATCATTGAAACACTACAAAAAGACCATCAGAATTAAAAGGAACAATCACGTAAATAAACAATTGTGCAAAATAGAGGACTCTCTAAGCTCTAACTCCTTCTGGGACCACTGGAACTCATTGAATAAAGATAAGCCGGAAGAAATGGCTATCCAAGATGGGGATGTTTGGACAAACCACTTCACATCACTCTTTACAACTGTACCCCTAAATACAAAAACGGAAACCAGCCAGATATGTGAAAAATTACAAAAATGGGAAAATATCATAAAGGATAATCAAAACCCTTTAGACTTCCCAATCACAGAACAAGAGCTGAAATCAAAACTCCAGTGCCTTAAAGCTAGAAAGGCCTGTGGTACAGATGGCATATTAAATGAAATGATTAAACACAGCTCTGAAAAATTCCAATTGGCTATTTTAAAATTATTCAATTTGACACTAAATCTAGGCTATTTTCCTGATATCTGGAATGAAGGACTCATAACCCCAATTTTCAAGAGTGGAGATAAACATGACCCAAAAAACTATAGGGGTATCTGTGTGACGAGTAATTTGGGCAAACTTCTATGTAGTATCATCAACACCAGACTCATAGAATTCCTTACAGAACACAGCGTTCTAAGTAAAAGCCAAATCGGATTCTTACCAAATTATCGTACCTCTGACCATATATACACTCTTAAAACCCTAATTGACATTCACGTAAAACAGAACAAAAACAAAATATATTCCTGCTTTGTCGATTTTGAAAAAGCCTTTGACTCAATTTGGCACAAAGGTCTTTTCTTCAAAATTCTAGAAAGTGGTGTTGGAGGAAATACATATGACTTGATCAAATCCATGTACACAAAAAACAGATGTGCTGTTAGAATTGGAAATAAAAGAACAAATTTCTTCACCCAGGGTCGCGGAGTCCGCCAGGGGTGCAATTTAAGCCCAACATTGTTCAATATATATATAAATGAATTAGCAAAGTTATTAGAACGTTCTACTGCACCCGGTCTGACTCTGCACGATACCAATGTAAAATTACTGATGTACGCAGATGATCTGGTTCTGCTGTCAGCCACTAAAGAGGGTCTACAACAGAACCTAGACATCCTCCACCAGTTCTGTCAGACATGGTCTCTGAACGTAAACATGAAGAAGACTAAAGTCATGATCTTTCAAAGGAGACACGAGTCTCAGAGTTCACATAATACATTTAAATTAGGCACACACATATTAGAAAACACAAAAAGCTACCCATATTTGGGATTGAAAATAAATCATAATGGAAACTTCAATATGGCTGTGAATGAATTGAAGGAGAAGGGAAGAAGGGCTTTTTATGCCATCAAAAGGAAAATTCCAATTGACATCCCAATTAGGACCTGGCTCAAAATTCTAAATTCCGTAATAAATCCAATAATATTATATGGCAGTGAAGTGTGGGGTCCATTAACTAACCAAGATTTCCCAAAATGGGAAAAACACCCATTAGAAGTACTGCATGCAGAATTGTGCAAAAACCTACTTAAGGTCCACAGACACACTGCCAATAATGCATGCAGGGCAGAACTCGGCCAATACCCCCTAATCATTCAAATTCAAAAGCGAGCCATAAAATTTTACACACACCTCCAATCAAGTGACCCCCACTCCTACCACTACAAAGCCCTTCAGAGCCAAGAGATGAACCCAGATAAGAGTCCCCTCTGCCAGCTAGTCAGAAATCTCTGCCCACAAATGCCTCAGGACAGATACCAAAAAATCTGGCCCAACCAAATAACCTCAAAACAAAAAGAAAACTATATAGAATATTGGAACAAATCAACCAAATCTCAAAGTAAATTAGAATTCTATTTGACCCTAAACAGAGAGTACACGGTGGCAGAATACCTGACTACTGTGAATGATATAAAATTAAGAAAGACATTGACACGGTACAGACTGAGTGGACATAGTCTAGCCATAGAAACAGGCCGTCACAGGCAGAACTGGCTGCCCAGAGAGGCCAGGCTGTGTTCACTTTGTCATCAGGGGGATGTTGAGACAGAACCTCACTTCCTACTATACTGTGAAAAATACAAGGATTTAAGAGAAGTTTTCTTTTATAAAATAAATAAAATTGATCCACAGTTTATCCATCTCCCTGATAATCAAAAGCTGTTATATATATGTGGGGAGAAAAGTCAGTGTACAGTATTAGCTGCAAAATATGTAGATGGTTGTCATACAATAAGAGAACAAGCCCTGTAAATACATGTATCTGGGTGGCTACATCTGTAAAATGACTACCCGATTGAATGTTTATTTTGTAATTTAATATGTTTCTGTTGATTGTTTTACTTATTGCTAATATTATGGTATGTTTTATTGCTTAATAATATATATGTTATTGTTTGTATGTTGGACTTGCTTTGGCAATAAGTATGTTGATATTTCATGCCAATAAAGCCTATTTGAATTGAGAGACACAGAGAGAGAGACACAGAGAGAGAGACAGGGAGAGAGACACAGAGAGAGAGACACAGAGAGAGACACATAGAGAGACACAGATAGAGACACAGGGAGAGACACAGAGAGAGACACACAGAGAGACACAGAGAGAGAGAGGGAGAGAGACACAGAGAGAGAGACACAGAGAGAGAGACACAGAGAGAGACACAGAGAGAGACACACAGAGATACACAGAGAGACACAGAGAGAGAGAGGGAGATAGACACAGAGAGAGAGACACAGAGAGAGAGACACAGAGAGAGACACAGAGAG
>NC_140167.1:204155906-204187831 GCF_963971535.1 Notolepis coatsorum
TAATGAAGCAGACTGCAGTCAACTGGCCTGCGTACAGTACATGCACCTCCATAGAGAGAGACCTACTGAGGGGAACAGGGAGACAGAGCGTGAGAAAGAGAGAGAGAGTCACAAGATCATTCTGTGGTGAGCTTGTAGCTGTGAGCTAATACCAGGCCTCACATGTGTATTAATTGACTTTCTCACTGCTCTCATTTGCATGTTTCCATCAGTCCTTCCTATTTTATTTTCTGAATTTGTTTATTTATTACCAGTATATTTTATTTAACATTCATTTTAACTTCACTTCATTCCAGAAATGAATTCATTTAACCCCCCCCCCACACACACACACACACACACACACACACACACACACACACACACACACACACACACACACACACACACACACACACACAGACACACACACAGACACACACACACACACACACACACACACACACCTACCTACCTAACTCCATTTAGCCGTTTCACATTAAAGGTACACTCCAAGGAACACTTCAACCTTCCCATTCAGATGAGAAGCTAGATATCAGTCTAATGTCCCTTTAACACTTTCAGTGCCACCAGGTGGCGCCAGAGTTAGCGCTTGAATGCCACCATCCACTTTAACGTTAACGTTAATATCGCCTAATCTATGTTTTAAATTATGGCTATGTGTCTAATCTGCCCGTCGCTTATCAAAGAATCATTTTCCAGTCAGTGCTGTCAAGGCAGATTGGTTTTTTATCGCTTCATTTCCGTTTGAGAGCATTTTGAAAAGCACCCGTTTTGAGGTAAAAAACCTTCCATTCTGGGGCATTCTGTGATAATCGTCTTTTACTGGAATATTCCAGAACGTTGATATTTGTCGGCCTATTTATTAATCGTTTTCAAATAAACGCTAGATGATCAATATTATACGTACACGCACGCCCATTCGAGCCGCGCGCTGATAATAGCCTTGTTCATTTCCTCATGGATTTTACAGTGAAACCGATAGAGGACATTTCACAAAACAGCTTATATCTTCATCAAAATGAGTCTGATTGTCCTAACACTGATAACATAGATTCCTTACCTGACATCAGATGGTATCCAACTGGTATATTCAAATTCCTGATCACCATTCGAAGAAATCGATAAGTGTATAGATCTAACGTGTGTACAGTAGAATTCATGATCCGCGGCGCTCAGAGCCCCCTGAATGAACTCTGGTACTCCGGCTGCATCAGTGGACTGGAAATGTGGAGTACAGGATTTTTTTCCCCATCCATTTTCATTGAGTCCATTCCAAAATCCCTTATGTCATCTGGGAGACGATAGGGGCGCTTTTTTCCACATATGATCGCCGGCGGCTCTCGGGTAGACTAGGGTAGGGTCGCGTGATGCAATATGATTTCAGATCGCAAAAAAAATAAATTCTGAGAAATCTTGTGAGTGGCTTTCAACATAACTATTATAAATCAGAGAAAACTTGTGAGTGGCAATCAAAGTGTTAAGCACAAGTTGCCCAACAGCATAAACAGGGATCTACACATGCAGCATTCTTTTGCTGTGTTGTGCATCTATCTCCACCAGACATGTATTTCATTTTTTTTCAAACCTTTATTTAAACTCGAAAAGGCAACTGAGGTTTCCCTCATTTACAGTCACGTCGAGTGTCCATACAGAAATAAGCTAAATGAAATCATAACAATAAGACAAGTAAGGATACCAATCAATTAAAACACGTACAACTTGATTGACAAAGGTTGGAGATCAAGGTTTTAAACTCTGCAACAGAGGGGATAATCTCAAGCTTTAAGGACCGTTGGAGTTCATTCCATGAGCTAGAGGGGCATCGTAGCAAAATGTTATGCATTTAATGTAGATTTACCCTGTTCAGAGCAAACTCAGGGACCAGCCAGTCACTAGAACGGGTTCCATAGGTTCCAACATTCCATTCCATTAATGATATAGTATAAGGAGGTAGCTTACCAATAATGATGTAGTATAAGGAGGTAGCTTACCAATAATGATGTAGTATAAGGAGGTAGCTTACCAATAATGATGTAGTATAGTTTCAAGTTCTCAAGTTTCTTTAATAGTTGTCATACAGAAGTACAGAATACTTTTGTACAAAATGCTTCTTACTGTTGCGCTCCAGAGACTGTGCTAGACAAGATAAGTATGAAATAAAGACATAGTAAAAATTTGAAGTAAAAAAAAGAGGTCACAGTGTTCAGTTTAGACATATGTACAATGTTCGTAGACGTAGTTACCATACAATATACAATACTGTGCAGTGTACTAATATACAATACTATATAGTGCAAGGCATAAATGGACGAGGTGCAGTTTAGGTACAATTCACAGTAGGTGTACGAGTTGTAGTGCAAGTCCTTTATCAATAAATATAAAGTGTAAGTGTGTTTGTGTGATCTAAAGTGTGGAGAGTGGGTGCTGCAGTGTGTTGTTTGTTTGAGTGAGTGTGTGCGTGTGGGTGTGTGTGCTGTGTGCATTTGATGGTTGTTGCATAGTGATTATTGTTCGTTTAGCGATTATTGTTCGTTTAGCAGCCTGATGGCCTGGGGATAGAAGCTCCTTCTGAGTCTTTCTGTGCTCGCCATAAGACTCCGGTATCGCTTGCCTGACGGCAGCAGTTCAAAGAGGCAGTTGTTCGGGTGGCTCGAGTCCTTAATAATTCTCTTAGCCTTCCCCTTGCACCGCTTGTTGTAAATGTTCTGGAGGGTGGGAAGCCCCCCTCTAATTGTGCGTTCGGCTGAACGTGTCACTCTTTGTAGTCTGCTACGGTCTTGTGCAGTGCTATTCCCAAACCAGGAGGTGATGTTGCCGGTCAGGATGCTCTCTATTGTACATGAGTAGAAGTTCCTAAGGATCTTCTGACTGACTTGGAACTTCCTTAGGCGCCTGAGGAAGTAGAGGCGTTGTCGTGCCTTCTTCACAACACTGTCAATGTGTGTGGTCCATGTCAAGTCCTCGGATATGTGGGCTCCGAGGTACTTGAAACTGTTCACTCTCTCAACTGGTGCCCCGTCGATGCTGAGGGGGCTGTAGTCCTTGACCCCCGACCTCCTGAAGTCCACAATCATCTCTTTTGTTTTGCTGACGTTCAGGGAGAGGCAGTTCTCCTGACACCACTGTGACAGGTTCTCTACCTCTTCCAGGTAGGCCCTTTCGTCGTTGGCAGAGATCAGGCCCACCACTACTGTGTCATCAGCAAATTTGATGATGGTGTTGTTGTTCCGCTGTGCTACGCAGTCATGTGTGTACAGGGAGTAGAGGAGGGGGCTCAGAACACAGCCCTGGGGGGCCCCTATGTTGAGCGTGATGGATGAGGAGGTGCAGTTGCCGGCTCTTACCACCTGGGGTCTGCCCGTCAGGAAGTCCAGGACCCACTGGCACAGGTCATAGTTCAAGCCCAGGTCCCTGAGCTTGGCTATGAGTTTGGAGGGGACTATGGTATTGAATGCTGAGCTGTAGTCGATGAACAGCATTCTCCCTATATATATACATCATTACCAATAATGATGTAGTATAAGGAGGTAGCTTATCAATAATGATGTAGTATAAGGAGGTAGCTTACCAATAATGATGTAGTATAAGGAGGTAGCTTACCAATAATGATGTAGTATAAGGAGGTAGCTTACCAATAATGATGTAGTATAAGGAGGTAGCTTACCAATAATGATGTAGTATAAGGAGGTAGCTTATCAATAATGATGTAGTATAAGGAGGTAGCTTACCAATAATGATGTAGTATAAGGAGGTAGCTTACCGATAATGTAGTATAAGGAGGTAGCTTACCGATAATGATGTAGTATAAGGAGGTAGCTTATCAATAATGATGTAGTATAAGGAGGTAGCTTACCAATAATGATGTAGTATAAGGAGGTAGCTTGCCAATAATGATGTAGTATAAGGAGGTAGCTTACCAATAATGATGTAGTATAAGGAGGTAGCTTATCAATAATGATGTAGTATAAGGAGGTAGCTTACCAATAATGATGTAGTATAAGGAGGTAGCTTACCAATAATGATGTAGTATAAGGAGGTAGCTTACCAATAATGATGTAGTATAAGGAGGTAGCTTATCAATAATGATGTAGTATAAGGAGGTAGCTTACCAATAATGATGTAGTATAAGGAGGTAGCTTACCAATAATGATGTAGTATAAGGAGGTAGCTTACCAATAAGAGCCTTAAAAAGTTTGTTGCGCCTCTCCGTCAGAGAGGACCAACCGACCTTCTCATAAAGGACACAGTGATGAATCTGAGGGTAGATACGATACTCATGTCACACATGAGTCTGACCTCTGACCTTCTGTAACACGAGCCTTTCTGCTGCATGAGTCTGACCTCTGACCTTCTATAAAACGAGCCTTTCTGCTGCATGAGTCTGACCTCTGACCTTCTGTAACACGAGCCTTTCTGCTGCATGAGTCTGACCTCTGACCTTCTGTAACACAAGCCTTTCTGCTGCATGAGTCTGACCTTCTGTAACACAAGCTACACGAATACATTATTTATATAAATATATACATTTATTCACAATTTGCAGAACGGGTCTAGACTACTCCAAGCTTCCCGATTGAAGCGCAATTTTCCAAACGTCGGTTAGTTTGAGACTTGTCTTTTCTGTCGTCGGGTTAAAACAATTCTGTGTTAAAAAGCTCACGTGTCGCTCGCATCACGCTGTGTAGTCTGTGTTGCTTCCCGACCCAGTCTAGATGGTGGTGTCATGTTCCCGAATGACCAGCAGGGGTCAGCATTCTCACAGCAGGCTCCGTGCCACAGTGCCAAAACTCACACTGACCTCATAAGAGTACAGTCAAGTACATTTTATTTAATATAGCACATTTCTAAGCAGCGGCAGCTGGCACCAAAGTGCTTCACAGGCAGGTTGATAAAAGACAAAAATATTACGATGCAAGATATAAAATTAAAAACACAGTAAAACAATGAATGTAATAAAAACAGGTAGGACACAGTAAAGCAAAGAAGATAAAAATGGGCCAGGGGTCTAGTGGTGATTAAGTGGGGGGGAAGGCCAGGGAGAACAAGTAGGTTTTCAAAAGTGATTTAAAAACCTGCACGGTCTGGGCGGCCCGTATATTGAGGGGGAGGCTGTTCCACAGTTTAGGCGCTTTATCATTATCTTTATCTTTATTACGGATCCCCATTAGTCATCACCGCAGCAACAACTAGTCTTCCTGGGGTCCACACACAACAAAAACAGTACATACATACATAACATTATAGTAGCATACATTTAAAAATAGATTCCAATATTCCTACATGTAAAAATAATTCCAAATAGTATTACAGTACACAAACAGAGTATCGGATCACAGAAAATACAATAAAAGGGATTAAACTCTCAGACAGTCATATCTTTACAGTGTAAACTACAGTATCTGTGTTTTTCTTTAATGTAAACTAATTTCTTTTTCTCTCAATGCTCTTTTCAAATTATTTTTTAAAACGTATCTTACTGGTTATCTGAGTAAGATGTACTGGCAGTTTATTCCAATATGACGTGGCTCTATATAACACAGTTTTCTTTGCTGCATTGGTTTTTGGTAGTAGCAGTGTGAACGTTTCCCTACAGGCATGCCTAGTATTATACTTGTGTCGATCATGTGTACATGTTAGCTGTGAATACAAACAGATAGGTTCTCTTGAGATATATATATATATTCCTCATGAACAAGATCAGGCTGCAATCCAGTCTGTCTTCCACCTTCAACCACGACAGCTTGGTGTGCCTCCCCTCCACACTGTTTCTCACTGAGTGCGGCGGAGAAGGCCGTGTCTCCCCTAGTCTTGAGCCACAGAAATAAGTGGTTACATAAAACAAGACTGAGTGAGCGCCACACTGTATAATTACTTCATCGACTGTAACAAAAGGATCATCTCAATAATCAATAAACGCTCTAAGATCCCGCAGAGTGCGTCCGACTGTGAGTAAATTAACCGGAGCCCAAGACGCTCTAAATCCCAGTTCTTTAGGCTGGATTTGAACCCAGCGGCGTGTTGATGGACAGTCCGTCCCTTGCGTGTTGCAGCGTGAGTAGCGGGAGCAGTGACAGTAATCCACACAGCTAACCAGCCGTGACCAGACTGTAAAGAGAGAGGGCTCATCACAGAGAGACGGAGGTGGAGGAGGAAGGAGGATGCAGAGGGCTGGGTGCTTCCAGAGAGCACCGGCGCCTTTTTTCAGGACATTTTGTTATTTATTGTTGTAACACAGCACACACAAAATAAATCGCATCTATTATGTTTTTAAATATCTACATTATCTGGCCTTAGTAAATATCATCAAACTCCTCTGACCTCTCTGGTCTTTCCAAAGACCCAAGAGACGGGACAGTAATTTTTATTAATTAAAATTAAATGTAAATAAAGATTATTATTATTATTATTACTAAACATGTAAATATAACGAAATCTGGTACCGAGTGATCTTGAATCGGTACTCTGTAGTACCCCTCTCCCTCTCTCTCTCTCTCTCTCTCTCTCTCTCTCTCTCTCGCTCTCTCTCTCTCTAGCTACATATCCCTCTCTCTATCTCTCTCCCTCTCTGTAGCTATCTATCTCTATCTCTCTAGCTACATCTTCCTCTCTCTCTCTGTCTCTATTTCTCTCCCTCTCCCTCTCTCTATCTCCCTCTCCGTCTCTCTCTCTATCTCTCTATCTATCCCTCTCCATCTCTATATCTCCCCTCTCTCTCCTCTCTCTCTCTCTCTCTCTCTCTCTCTCTCTCTCTCTCTCTCTCTCTCTCTCTATCTCTCTATCTATCCATCTCTCTATCTCCCTCTCCCCTCTCTCTCTCTCTCTCTCTCTCTCTCTCTCTCTCTCTCTCTCTCTCTCTCTCTCTCTCTCTCTCTCTCTCTCTCTATCTCTCTATCTCTCTATCTCTCTCTCTCTATCTCTCTGTAGCTCTCTATCTCTGTAGCTCTCTATCTCTCTAGCTACATCTTCCTCTCTCTCTGTCTCTATTTCTCTCTTTCTTTCTATCTCCCTCTCTCTAGCTATCTCGCTCTATAGCTACATCTCTCTCTCTCTCTCTCTCTCTCTCTCTCTCTCTCTCTCTCTCTATCTCTCTTTCTCTATCCATCCCTCTCTCTATCTCTCTCCCTCTCCCTCTCTATATCTCCCTCTCCGTCTATCTCTCTCTCTCTCTCTCTCTCTCTCTCTCTCTCTCTCTCTCTCTCTCTCTCTCTCTCTCTCTCTATCTATCCCTCTCTCTCTATCTATCCCTCTCCCTCTCTATATCTCTCCCTCTCCCTCTCTCTATCTCCCTCTCCCTCTCTATCTCTCTCCCTCTCCCTCCCCTATCTCTCCCTCTACCTCTCTATCTCCCTCTCTCTCTCCATCGCCCGCCCTCTCTATCTCCCTCTCTCTCTCTCTCTCTCTCTCTCTCTCTCTCTCTCTCTCTCTCTCTCTCTCTCTCTCTCTCTCTCTCTCTGTATCTCTCTCTCCCTCCCCCACATCTCTCTCTCCCTCTCCCTCTCTATATCTCCCTCTCCGTCTCTCTCTCTCTATCTCTCTATCTATCCCTCTCTCTATCTCTCTCCCTATCTCTATCTCCCTATCCCTCTCCATCTCTCTATCTCCCTCTCCCCTCTCTCTCCCTCTCTCTATCTCCCTATCTCTCTATCCATCTCTCTATCTCCCTCCCTCTCTATCTCCCTATCCCTCTCTCTCTCTCTCTCTCTCTCTCTCCATCCATGGCCTCGGTGTTGCACGTAGAACAGTCACTGCAATCTTGGCAGAGACCCGAGACATCCACCACCTTGGTCAGCACTACGAGACAACGACTCAGAGAGATGGGGGGGGGGGTTAGAGAGTTCCCATGTTTGTAGTGGGCGGAGATGGAGCAATAAATACATGTAGTGAGCATATGCATACATGGTGACAGTAGAATCATAGTATATAAGACAATTGTCAAATAGAGTAATAGATAGAACTACTGCAAGCGTATGGATACAGGATGAGATACAAGACAATAGCTCAGGGCCGTATGTCCCGTGGGGGCAGGAGAAGTCACTCAGAGGGTTCAGCACTGCAGGCCAGACAGAAGGCGTATGAGAACGTAGAATACACATTTACAGACTTTTTTTTAATATCGTCCATTTGCATGTTCTTGGTATCTGATTCTAGGGACATCTATGGATCTCAGGGAATGTATTCCCAGTGTCAGAGATACTGTCTGTTACTAGGCTTGAGTAAATTGTAATGAACCAAATGAGAATATCAATAAAAAATCTTTTTTTTTATCTTTGACTGTGAATAACACCATGCTAAAATTGACCAGACCTGAAAAATCTAAGCAAATGAATAAAGGGAAGCTGATTAAACAGAAGGTTTTGTAGATACAGTACTGAATTCTGCCATCCGGACACATGCCATTTGAAATATGATTATAGAATATCAGGCCTAAAAATGGTTATGCGATTAATTTGATTAATTAATTACAAATCCTGTAATTAATTAGATAAATTTTTTTTTATCGCCTGACAGCACTAATTCTTCTGTTGTGTTGTGGAGTTGGTTTGGATCTGTAGCACTATAGCGTGAGCTCCAGATGAGGCTCTATGTGGCACACAGAGCGGTGGTACAGGGTGACCTCAACCATCAGCCAGGGGTAAAGAGAGAGAAGGGACCAGCAGAGCCAGATCTGGGCCAGTCAGTCACTGAAATAGCCTCCCATTACACTCGAGTATGTGCCTGGGTCTTCTGGCGGTGCGACAGGAGCTGGGTCCGCACCTTTTGGGACAATTTATATGGTTCAGTTGTGCCAGACGAGATCCGTCATACCCCAGGAAAGTAATGGACCGTGTGTGTTGGTCTGTACCGTCTAAAACATGCAGGCCACACGCGTACAGTATCGTGCTGCATCTCAACAACACGCTACCTACCTACTGTACAGTAGCATCGTATTTAATTCAAGCTGAATCCAGCCTTTAGTTCAGCGGCTCCCAAGGCCACGTAACCGTCTCTGATGGGGGGTCGGTGTGCGACAGAATATAACGGGGGCTGGAGGTGGATTGACTGCGTGTGTGTCGGGGACGCATCTCTCCTCTCTCTCTCTCTCTCTCTCTCTCTCTCTCTCTCTCTCTCTCTCTCTCTCTCTCTCTCTCTCTCGCTCGTTCTCGCTCTCTCTCGTATGTATCACGCTTTGTGGGTGACTCTCACTCAAAGCGCTTATGGGCGGAGCCCATCCAATAACAGCCTGAAATCCTGAGGCTGAAAAATGTGCTTTTGAGTACTCCATTAGAAATATAAAACAATGAATTTTTTTTTTGAAAAAAAAAACTTACAGATGTGTTCCATAGACTCACAGGAATTGTGTAAAGTTGCCCAAATAGTGCAAGGAATAGCAATGCATGTCCCCTTTAAAAGAAATGTATCGTATAATATGATGCGATAAAAAACCTTTTTCTTAAATGTAAATCTTCAGAACGAGTGGTTCAGAGGGCCGGTCCAGGCGTGGGGGGGGGGGTGGGCTGTAGTTTGGGGACCCGCCGATTTAGATGGTAGTTTCACACTGAGATTTCTACTCCAATCATCTACTTTAATATTTTGTGAATTGTTGAGATTTAGATGTTTTTTTTACTCCGTACACACGACTGACGGCACCGATTACGTCAAACAAGTGTCACACGTTTCCTTGCGCATCATCACATGTAATGGGTTCCAGTTCAGGTGGTAGTTATAGTTGAAACCTAGCTGTGGCTGAAGGTTGAAACTTGATTGGTTGTTGTCGCCTTCCAGAAACCAGCTGTAGCCCCGCCTCCTCCCATGAGACTGCCCCCTCCCTACCGGCCCCCCAGCGCCCTGGAGCCGCAGCCGGAGGACCCTGAGCTGGAGCAGGCCCGAGGTCAGTCTCACTCACTCACACTCACAGACAGACAGACCTGGAACAGACCAGGGGTCAGTCTCATGCACCACTCACTCACTCACTCACTCACTCACTCATACAGACAGAGCTGGAACAGACCAGGGGTCAGTCTCACGCACCACTCACTCACTCACACTCACAGACAGACAGACCTGGAGCAGACCAGGGGTCAGTCTCACGCACCACTCACTCACTCACACTCACATACAGACAGAGCTGGAACAGACCAGGGGTCAGTCTCACGCACCACTCACTCACTCACACTCACATACAGACAGACCTGGAGCAGACCAGGGGTCAGTCTCACGCACCACTCACACATACATACAGACAGACATACCTGGAACAGACCAGGGGTCAGTCTCACGCACCACTCACTCACTCACACTCACATACAGACAGACCTGGAACAGACCAGGGGTCAGTCTCACACACCACTCACTCACACTCACACTCACACAGAGCTGGAACAGACCAGGGGTCAGTCTCACACACCACTCACTCACTCACACTCACATACAGACAGACCTGGAGCAGACCAGGGGTCAGTCTCACACACCACTCACTCACTCACACTCACATACAGACAGACCTGGAACAGACCAGGGGTCAGTCTCACTCACTCACTCACTCACTCACACTCACAGACAGACAGACCTGGAACAGACCAGGGGTCAGTCTCACACACCACTCACTCACTCACACTCACAGACAGACAGACCTGGAACAGACCAGGGGTCAGTCTCACTCACTCACTCACTCACTCACACTCACAGACAGACAGACCTGGAACAGACCAGGGGTCAGTCTCACTCACTCACTCACTCACTCACACTCACAGACAGACAGACCTGGAACAGACCAGGGGTCAGTCTCACTCACTCACTCACTCACTCACTCACATACAGACAGACCTGGAACAGACCAGGGGTCAGTCTCACTCACTCACTCACTCACTCACACTCACAGACAGACAGACCTGGAACAGACCAGGGGTCAGTCTCACACACCACTCACTCACTCACACTCACATACAGACAGACCTGGAACAGACCAGGGGTCAGTCTCACTCACTCACTCACTCACTCACACTCACAGACAGACAGACCTGGAACAGACCAGGGGTCAGTCTCACTCACTCACTCACTCACTCACTCACATACAGACAGACCTGGAACAGACCAGGGGTCAGTCTCACTCACTCACTCACTCACTCACACTCACAGACAGACAGACCTGGAACAGACCAGGGGTCAGTCTCACACACCACTCACTCACTCACACTCACATACAGACAGACCTGGAACAGACCAGGGGTCAGTCTCACTCACTCACTCACTCACTCACACTCACAGACAGACAGACCTGGAACAGACCAGGGGTCAGTCTCACTCACTCACTCACTCACTCACTCACATACAGACAGACCTGGAACAGACCAGGGGTCAGTCTCACACACCACTCACTCACTCACACTCACATACAGACAGACCTGGAACAGACCAGGGGTCAGTCTCACTCACTCACTCACTCACTCACACTCACAGACAGACAGACCTGGAACAGACCAGGGGTCAGTCTCACTCACTCACTCACTCACTCACTCACATACAGACAGACCTGGAACAGACCAGGGGTCAGTCTCACGCACCACTCACTCACTCACTTACTCACTCGCTCGCTCGCTCGCTCGCTCACTCACTTACTTACTCACTCACTCACTCACACTCACTCACTCACTCACTCACTCACTCACTCACTCACTCACTCACTCACTCACTCACTCACTCACTCACTCACTCACTCACTCACTCACTCACTCACAGACAGACAGACCTGGAACAGACCAGGGGTCAGTCTCATGCACCACTCACTGACTCACTCACTCACTCACTCACTCACTCGCTCGCTCGCTCGCTCACTCACTCACTCACTCACTCGCTCGCTTGCTCACTCACTCACTCACTCACTCACTCGCTCGCTCGCTCGCTCCCTTACTCACTCACTCACTCACTCACTCACTCACTCACTCACTCACTCACTCACTCACTCTCTCACTCACTCACTCACTCACTCACTCACTCACTCACTCACACGAGATGTAGAAACACTGCAGATAATGATCTGTGTATCATGTCATTTTGACGGTAGGTGAAATCATTACTGTTGTGTTTTTCTGGACTCCAACCCTTCATCTGTCCGTGTGTCTTCATGGTGTCTGTGATGACCCATCACTCACTCATACATGTTAACATGA
Source organism: Notolepis coatsorum (assembly GCF_963971535.1). Lineage (NCBI taxonomy): Eukaryota > Metazoa > Chordata > Actinopteri > Aulopiformes > Paralepididae > Notolepis > Notolepis coatsorum. The sequence continues at coordinate 204,168,056 of NC_140167.1, forward strand.
TCAGTACAGTGTAATGGTGACCATGGTGTCATAAGCGGCTTGCAAGCAATGTACCATTTTCACTTCAGCAACATCCTTTCATACCACTATTGATAGAAACCTGGACTGACGGTAGTTTGAAAAGAAATTCCCCATCATCATATCGGCCACCTGAACCATTAACACATTCTGTGCCACGCAGTTTGCCCATCTTATACCACTCTCTGCCAGTGCTGTAAGTCTATGGAGTCGCTCACCTTCTTTGCAGGGCTATAACTTTTTAAATATTATAGCTATATCGACATTACTCTATGGCCCATTCAACATCGGGTATCTATCGTTCCGGATGTGGGAACGTTATATTTTTCCATTCATATATTGTCGTGTTAGTACCGTCGAGAATATAAGTATGTTTTTAGAGTGTAGAGCAGTCATTCCTAGAATGCATATTATACATAATCGATTGCGTTTCGTTCCTATACACGCTATATTAAAAAATTCAAATTCATATGCTCGGTATACATTATGCTCCATCATGCGTGAAGGAAAGGGGGGGGGGGGGGTCGTTTATGATTCCTTGATTGTCAGTAACGGCTTTCTTTAGTACGACATCATACGTTGATCAGATGGATTGCAATGAAATAAATGGACAATCGAGCTGGAATTAACATTAGGTTACTCTTACCTGTGGCCGATGAGTCTGGAGAAAAAATATTCCAATTATTTTATTTCGATCTGCTAGATCCATTTTCCGTTTGTATGACGCGATAAACGCCGAAAGCATATTGATTCTTGCGTCTCGAAAGCGATCCAATGCACTCGAGTGTTTGTCTGGATCAACATAACAAGATAGCTCTGCCGGAACATTTTCCCCGATGCACAGAGCGCCACATCCGGTTTAGAGTGGAGTGCAACTCGCCCGAAATCCACCAGGCGGCGGTATTGAGGCGTTGAAATATCAGACTGAGTCCAGCTGGCTCCCGGAGCTTTCCTGGATGAATTATGAATGCCAATAGCAAATAAAGGAAACAACGATCATAAAAACAAGTTAACTCGTTGTTGGCGCTCAATGTTTGGCGGCCAATAACGAGTTAACTCGTTAATGGCACAGAATGTGTTAAAGGCCCCGTGAAATCTAAATGGATGTTTGTAATTTCCTGGAAAACAAGAGAATTTTTTTTTTGATGAGTCATCCAGCACGCAGGGGCGTATACTTAATTTTGTGTCCAATGAAATGCTTTCTAGAATGACGTTTTCAGCACATTGGAGCTGAGCTAGCACTCTGCCTCTTTAACTAAATTGTCCAAACGAATGTTCAATGTTAGCTTGCTAGCTAATGTTGCGTAATGTTGCTAACATTAGTTTGCTAGCTAATGGGTCGACCGTGATGCACACTCGGCACTATTGGCTACTGTAAATGCCAATCAATATAAAAATGGTAAATGTTGCATTATATAGCGCTTTTATCCAAAGCGCTTTACAATTTGTTCCTCACATTTTACCCATTCACTCACACATTCACACACCGATGGCGGAGGCGACCATGCAAGGTGCCAACCTGCTCATCGGGAGCAATTAGGGGTTAAGTGTCTTGCTCAAGGACAAGACCCGGGAGGAGCGGGAATCGAACCGGGAACCTCCGGACAACTGCTCTACCTCCCGAGCCACTGTCGCCCCCATATCCACGACAAGTCCCTCCCTAGCTTCCTGTTTTTACGGATAAATATGTGGAATCGAATAGCGTTCTGTTAAGCCATTTCATGGGGAGCGCTCTCTCTCAGAGCGTTGATTGGATTCTTGAACTGTTGTTTTTCCCCTGGCGTGTAGCGAGGCTCACGAGGTGGCGACATGCACAGCGGTGGTGTGTACCGTGGAAGCTGTTTGGAATAAAGAGCAGGCTGTGGGAACTCGTTTAGAATGCATAAACCAGGAGGGACCCCTGAAGTTACTCGGGACACTAAATCTATTGTGCCGAATAAATAAAACACTTAGGCGTGCCACCTAAGAGCTTAAACGATATTCATTAATATTGAACTTCAATCGTACCATTCATCGTGTCGACCGAAATCTCATCTATTGGGACGCCGTTGAATGTTTTTCGACACGGACGGTCGGGCGGGGACGTGTGCAGGTAGAGTCGGGGGTTATTTCTTTCTTTTGTTCTTTATTCCTTCTTCCAATTTGCTGCACCCAGCAGTCGGAACGAGATGCAAAATGAAAATGGACATATTGATCCCGCTCACTCACTACTTTTAAGGACTACTTTTAAGTTGTTTACACACAACTGCAACCGTCACCCAGCCCAGTAATGTGACTGTTCTGCTTCATGTGTTATACCTTGTTGTGATTTAATTTGGTTGTTTGTTTGATGTGTGTTGTAATTATTTCCCCTTACCTCTGTGATGTATGTACTGTATCATCTGTCTCTTTTCTATTTTATTTGATCATTTCTTTGTCCACTTTCCCTGTTACCCTTCAAGAGGCCCTTTTGTCCTCTCGCCAGACCGTCATTGTAAATAAGAATATGCTCTTAATTGACCTGCCTGGTTAAATAAAGGTTAAATAAACAAATAAAGACCAATAAATAATAATAATAATAATAATAATAATAATAATAATAATAATAATAATAATAATAATAATAATAATAATAATAATAATAATAATAATAATAATAATAATTCATTTATTTTATATAGCGCTTCTCAATGACCGAGGTCGCTGATAATAGGCAAAAAATAAACAAAGAAACATAGAACCACAGGGAAACGGGGAACAGTATGAATACACACGAACATAGAGCCACGAGGAACAGGCAACAAGTACAGGAGCCAGTAGGGGAGACAGTCGGGAGGAGAGTAAGGGAAACCAAGGGGGAGAGAAGGTGGGGCAGGGGAGAAGGGGCTGATGGGTTGGAGGAGGGTGGTTATGGGTAGGGAAGGTTAAATGCCAGTTGAAACAGTGCAGGAGTCCAGAATGTGCTCGGCAGGCTGACTCCAGGCCAGTTGAAACAGTGCAGGAGTCCAGAATGTGCTCGGCAGGCTGACTCCAGGCCAGTTGAAACAGTGCAGGAGTCCAGAATGTGCTCGGCAGGCTGACTCCAGGCCAGTTGAAACAGTGCAGGAGTCCAGAATGTGCTCGGCAGGCTGACTCCAGGCCAGTTGAAACAGTGCAGGAGTCCAGAATGTGCTCGGCAGGCTGACTCCAGGCCAGTTGAAACGGGGCCAATGGAGTTTGTCTGTTCACACTCCACAATAATCAGTGCCAGTCTGCCCGTCCACCAGCCACACTTAACGAACTGGAGGCAGTAACGAGTGACGCTGCTGTTCTGATCGGTGCAAAGTGGGCTTTTGGAAAAGGTCCCAGCAGGAGAACCGTCCCCTTGTGTTTCCCTGCCAGCGTCCATCCAGCTGATTCCCTCTGTGTTTTTTTTAACGACGCAGCGTTCTGGGATTGTTTTATAAAGACTGTTGTCCACGGAATGAGTAGTGATTTAATGTTGAGGGCTTGTAGTGATGCACGATATATCGGCCGCCGATATAATATCGGCTGATATAATTGGTCCGATATCAAGATAGTGCCGATATGAACCGATATAATATTTTTTTTTTTGTATCTATTTATCTTTTACTTGTTTTGGCCTTAAATCGTTTAAAAAATATCAGTCATTTCTGAAAATAAGTTACAAAAGTACAAAAAAAAAATGCATTTTGGAAAATAGCTCTTTATTTGATTATCATAAAAAAGTGTTTTCTATACAGAGATGTCGACATCGGTAAATATCGGTATCGGCCAGAACAGCAATATTAATATCGGTTATCGGTATCGGCCACAATGTTCACATCGGTGCGTCACTGGGCTCGTGTGTTTCTCTGGCAGCGCAGTGAGTGACGAGCGCGGGGACCGACTGGCTCAGAGGTCGCTCAGAGGTCGCACCACACTCTCTCCTGTTCTGTCACGATGATGGACAGGGTCATAAAACAATCTGTCATCAGTTATTACCCGTCTTATTCTTTTACGAGATATAGCCTATTTAATAGCATTCGATTTTCAAAACACAATACCACAATGCATTTAATATGCATGATAAGATAAGATATTCCTTTATTGATCCCCTTGGGGAAAGTCAGGCGTCATAGCAGCGTGGGGGAGGGGAGGTAGAGGTACTGTATGGGCAGGGTGATAGCAGAAGACATGCATATAGGTAATACAACTATATATATAACTAACTATATAACTATACGGGTGGTTCCTCTGAACCAGGTCACAGGCAGTGGCTCACTTTATCTGGGGCTTCAGCCACACAGTGGTGGGGCTGCCTCCGTCTATAGCACTGCTGCCTAGGACCACACACACACACACACACACACACACACACACACACACACACACACACACACACACACACACACACACACACACACACCTATCATACTTTCTCAATAACAATACAGGATTGTGACTTTAACTATAGCATGACTCACTTTACAGATCATGTTAAAATGGCTTGTCATGATGGTGGCGGTTATATGATTGCTTGTATTGATTATACTGCCATGCCACTCACTGTGCCCCAACAGGGCTGATGGGGCACGCAGGACGCTAATAACACTATTTAAATTCACGCTCTTTCTCGCTCTCCCTCGCTCTCTCCCTCTCTCACTATCTCGAGTGTGTATCGAGAATTTAAAGTGGTGTGTTAACAGTCCACGGTCACTATCCACAGTCACTGGCGATCCCAGCGTAGCAACCAGTAGCTGCTAAAGCTAAGCACTGGAACGTTAGCCAGCCAACTTCGATTGCTTGCTAATTAAAATAATGTGGTCTCTCCACAAAGTCCTGTGAGTAGATGTAAAGGATTAAACCTTTACACTGGATCAACACTTCTCTCCCATCTCCTCCACCATGCAAATGCACCATTGATTGATTGATTGATTACTTTAATTAACAGATTGCAGAATGGGTACAGTACAGTACAGCTCAATACACACAAGTGTTAAGGGGATGCAGACCAGAGAAAGACTTTCGTCTTGTTTACATCAGATCACCATAACCAGATGGCTGCACTGGTTATAACGGAGAACATTGAATTGTTTTTGCCAAGTAATGAGGATGGAAACGGCTCGGGTCTGGTGCCCGGAGCGCCGCCTAGTTGTCATTGAAGCTGGAGGATACCGGTAGTATTCTGACATTGGGTGGCATTTCTGAGTGCGCTCCGCTCCACCTCAAAGCCACAGACGGACAAACTAATGATCAGTAGAGACAGTCTGTCTATTGCCAGCCCGGCTGGTGGAGTAGTTGTAGTTGCAGTTGCAGGGGGCGACAGTGGCTCAGGAGGTAGACTGGTCATCCGTCCGTTTACAGCATAGCCGCGGACGAGTGTGAGAGGTCGGAGTTGTTGCCCGCGTGCTGCGTCGCCGTCAGAGCCTTGTCGATGAATCCCGTGCGCCTCGGGGAAAACGAGCCGCCCGAATACAGCAGCCGTGTGTACACTGAGCCACGTGCAGTCGGTCTGCTGGGCCGCGCTGGTTTACAGTAACTGAATTATTGGTGATAATACATATGACTGGGTGAATCATTTGTATTAAGCGATAAAGGAGCTTGTGAATATTAAGGCACGCTTTATAGATGATGTCCTTCTTCAATTAGCCCTGTCAACAAATTTAACTGAGCATCCTCTGTGTGTGTGTGTGTGTGTGTGTGTGTGTGTGTGTGTGTGTGTGTGTGTGTTTATACGTAACCAACCCTGCCCCTCCACCCCCCAAATGCACTACTGTAAAATATCTATCTATATATTTTAAAAGGACTATGAAACGGTGCTTGCATGTGCACACTAAGGGACAAACATCTGTGCAATAGCACATACCACCAAAAAAACGCAAAGGATTTCAGTCGTCAATCTGCTCTTGTATGTTGTAGTGTTGTCATGATACCAACATTTGGACTTCGATACAGATAGGAAAGGTAATGGAATATATTATTAGATGACAGAACATGGACAATTCTTTATACAATTCTTTAATTCATTATACTTTAAATGCTATTGAAACGTAAATAATCAAATGATTCTGTTACAGCTGCTGAGCTATATACTATTATAGCTACTGTCCATCAATATCTTCCTTTTGAATGAAAAATGAACCACTATTACTCGCATCTCGCACACTGTGCTCCTAAATAATGTTTCCGGTTCGCACAAATCTATCTTTTAGGGGCAAATGCGAGTGAAATAAATGCTCGCACTGTAGAGCCCCCTGCAATATTCCATATCTACTGTTGAGGTTCCATGGTAACCGGCATTCCATTTGTAGGCCGACCTTGAGAGTTCTCTCTCTCTCTCTGTCGAGGGAGGGCCAGGGACTCCTACGTTCTGCTATAATATGACCGACTCTCTGGACAGACGGGAGCTTCTTGAGGCGAACTGCTGGACAGCTAACTGGACATTTCGTCTCGAGAATATTATTCTGTTGTCTTTTATTCTTTCTACATCAACTGCTCTGTTTCAGAGAGGATCTGAGCACGTCGGAATTCTCGACACTACACTGGTACACACACACTACACTGGCACACACACACACACACACACACACACACACACACACACACACACCACACAACACACAACACACAACACACACACACACACACACAGGCTGCCAGCCAGCCGAGGCTGATGAATGCCACCATCTGCCTTGCTGCTTTGCCCCTGGAGGGGGAGAGGAGGGCAGATGAATGTAAAGAGAGAGAGAGAGAGAGGGAGAGAGGGAGAGAGGGAGGGAGGGAGGGAGGGATGGAGGGAGAGAGGGAGAGAGGGAGAGAGGGAGAGAGGGAGAGAGAGAGATTTTTGTTGTACACCTACAGGCATGCTGCACAGATACGGTGCTTTTCCATGTGGGTGTGTGAGTATGTGAACAAAACATGTATGTATGCATATATCCATGTGTATAATTGGTCCTCAGATAAAAGACTGCTAACATAATGTTATGGATCTCAAGAGGGAGAGCATTGTATTGTGAAAGTAGCACACAGACTCGGAGGACTACAGCAGCATCTGGGTTACACACTGAACATTTCACTTTATTTTTATCTCCATCACTCTCAAATAGGCTGTGTCCTATTTAAATCTGTTTAGAGCCCTGCTGGTCACGGCATTTCGGGGACATTGTGGCATTTTGAGAGTCTAGACATGGAGAGTTCTGGGAACTCAGAGTTCTCTGGAGAAGGCATTGGACATCAGGGGATTCAAATAATAAATGGATCACATGGTGTACAGCAGTCGAGCAGAATGTATTTTACAGCATTAAACACATTCTATTATATAATGGTTTTATACAGTTCACTCTGAACACATTCTATTATAATGGTTTTATACAGCTTGCTCCGAACACATTATATTATAGTATTAGAAAGTAGAGAGTAATAGTAGAGATCAGTAGTAGTAGAAAGTAGAGCGTAGTAGTAGAGTAGTAGTTGATATTATTTAGTAGTAGAGTAGTACAAAGTATAGTCATAGTAGAGTAGAGATTAGTAGTAGTACAAAGTAGAGTAAGAGTAGTAGAGTAAGAGTAGAGAGTAATAGTAGAATAGAGATTAGTAGTAGTACAAAGTAGAGTAAGAGTAGTAGAGTAAGAGTAGAGAGTAATAGTAGAATAGAGATTAGTAGTAGAGAGTAATAGTAGAATAGAGATTAGTAGTAGAGAATAATAGTAGAATAGAGATTAGTAGTAGAGAATAATAGTAGAATAGAGATTAGTAGTAGAGAATAATAGTAGAATAGAGATTAGTAGTAGAAAGTAGAGAGTAGTAGCAGAATAGAGATTAGTAGTAGAAAGTAGAGAGTAGTAGCATAATAGAGATTAGTCTGAGTATATGAGTGGCTACAGCCTGTTGAGAAAGAGCACAGTGCTCTTTGGGGTCAAATGAGATCAAATAGAAACAATCTCTCTGACTGAGCGTCGTCAATGTTGGCTGACTCGTCTCAAGACATGCAGGTCCTAGTGGTGTCGTGACGAGATGAAGGTACAGTAGGACTACAGTAGGGCTCTAACTGATACAGTAGGGCTCTATCTGATACAGTAGGACTCTATCTGATACAGTAGGGCTCTAACTGATACAGTAGGGCTCTAACTGATACAGTAGGGCTCTATCTGATACAGTAGGACTCTATCTGATACAGTAGGGCTCTAACTGATACAGTAGGACTCTAACTGATACAGTAGGACTCTATCTGATACAGTAGGACTCTAACTGATACAGTAGGACTCTAACTGATACAGTAGGACTCTATCTGATACAGTAGGACTACAGTAGGGCTCTAACTGATACAGTAGGGCTCTAACTGATACAGTAGGGCTCTAACTGATACAGTAGGACTACAGTAGGGCTCTAACTGATACAGTAGGGATCTAACTGATACAGTAGGGCTCTAACTGATACAGTAGGGCTCTAACTGATACAGTAGGGCTCTAACTGATACAGTAGGGCTCTAACTGATACAGTAGGGCTCTAACTGATACAGTAGGACTACAGTAGGGCTCTAACTGATACAGTAGGGCTCTAACTGATACAGTAGGGCTCTAACTGATACAGTAGGACTCTAACTGATACAGTAGGACTCTAACTGATACAGTAGGACTCTAACTGATACAGTAGGACTACAGTAGGGCTCTAACTGATACAGTAGGGCTCTAACTGATACAGTAGGGCTCTAACTGATACAGTAGGGCTCTAACTGATACAGTAGGACTCTAACTGATACAGTAGGACTACAGTAGGGCTCTAACTGATACAGTAGGGCTCTAACTGATACAGTAGGGCTCTAACTGATACAGTAGGGCTCTAACTGATACAGTAGGACTACAGTAGGGCTCTAACTGATACAGTAGGGCTCTAACTGATACAGTAGGGCTCTAACTGATACAGTAGGACTACAGTAGGGCTCTAACTGATACAGTAGGGCTCTAACTGATACAGTAGGACTCTATCTGATACAGTAGGGCTCTAACTGATACAGTAGGACTACAGTAGGGCTCTAACTGATACAGTAGGGCTCTAACTGATACAGTAGGACTACAGTAGGGCTCTAACTGATACAGTAGGGCTCTAACTGATACAGTAGGACTACAGTAGGGCTCTAACTGATACAGTAGGGCTCTAACTGATACAGTAGGGCTCTAACTGATACAGTAGGACTCTAACTGATACAGTAGGGCTCTAACTGATACAGTAGGACTCTAACTGATACAGTAGGGCTCTAACTGATACAGTAGGGCTCTAACTGATACAGTAGGACTCTAACTGATACAGTAGGGCTCTAACTGATACAGTAGGGCTCTAACTGATACAGTAGGACTCTAACTGATACAGTAGGGCTCTAACTGATACAGTAGGGCTCTAACTGATACAGTAGGGCTCTAACTGATACAGTAGGACTCTAACTGATACAGTAGGGCTCTAACTGATACAGTAGGGCTCTAACTGATACAGTAGGACTCTAACTGATACAGTAGGACTACAGTAGGGCTCTAACTGATACAGTAGGACTACAGTAGGGCTCTAACTGATACAGTAGGGCTCTAACTGATACAGTAGGGCTCTAACTGATACAGTAGGGCTCTAACTGATACAGTAGGACTACAGTAGGGCTCTAACTGATACAGTAGGACTCTAACTGATACAGTAGGGCTCTAACTGATACAGTAGGACTCTAACTGATACAGTAGGGCTCTAACTGATACAGTAGGACTCTAACTGATACAGTAGGACTACAGTAGGGCTCTAACTGATACAGTAGGGCTCTAACTGATACAGTAGGGCTCTAACTGATACAGTAGGACTCTATCTGATACAGTAGGGCTCTAACTGATACAGTAGGACTACAGTAGGGCTCTAACTGATACAGTAGGGCTCTAACTGATACAGTAGGGCTCTAACTGATACAGTAGGACTCTATCTGATACAGTAGGACTCTAACTGATACAGTAGGGCTCTATCTGATACAGTAGGGCTCTAACTGATACAGTAGGACTACAGTAGGGCTCTAACTGATACAGTAGGGCTCTAACTGATACAGTAGGGCTCTAACTGATACAGTAGGGCTCTAACTGATACAGTAGGGCTCTAACTGATACAGTAGGACTACAGTAGGGCTCTAACTGATACAGTAGGGCTCTAACTGATACAGTAGGGCTCTAACTGATACAGTAGGACTCTAACTGATACAGTAGGACTACAGTAGGGCTCTAACTGATACAGTAGGGCTCTATCTGATACAGTAGGACTCTATCTGATACAGTAGGGCTCTAACTGATACAGTAGGGCTCTAACTGATACAGTAGGGCTCTATCTGATACAGTAGGACTCTATCTGATACAGTAGGGCTCTAACTGATACAGTAGGACTCTAACTGATACAGTAGGACTCTATCTGATACAGTAGGACTCTAACTGATACAGTAGGACTCTAACTGATACAGTAGGACTCTATCTGATACAGTAGGACTACAGTAGGGCTCTAACTGATACAGTAGGGCTCTAACTGATACAGTAGGGCTCTAACTGATACAGTAGGACTACAGTAGGGCTCTAACTGATACAGTAGGGATCTAACTGATACAGTAGGGCTCTAACTGATACAGTAGGGCTCTAACTGATACAGTAGGGCTCTAACTGATACAGTAGGGCTCTAACTGATACAGTAGGGCTCTAACTGATACAGTAGGACTACAGTAGGGCTCTAACTGATACAGTAGGGCTCTAACTGATACAGTAGGGCTCTAACTGATACAGTAGGACTCTAACTGATACAGTAGGACTCTAACTGATACAGTAGGACTCTAACTGATACAGTAGGACTACAGTAGGGCTCTAACTGATACAGTAGGGCTCTAACTGATACAGTAGGGCTCTAACTGATACAGTAGGGCTCTAACTGATACAGTAGGACTCTAACTGATACAGTAGGACTACAGTAGGGCTCTAACTGATACAGTAGGGCTCTAACTGATACAGTAGGGCTCTAACTGATACAGTAGGGCTCTAACTGATACAGTAGGACTACAGTAGGGCTCTAACTGATACAGTAGGGCTCTAACTGATACAGTAGGGCTCTAACTGATACAGTAGGACTACAGTAGGGCTCTAACTGATACAGTAGGGCTCTAACTGATACAGTAGGACTCTATCTGATACAGTAGGGCTCTAACTGATACAGTAGGACTACAGTAGGGCTCTAACTGATACAGTAGGGCTCTAACTGATACAGTAGGACTACAGTAGGGCTCTAACTGATACAGTAGGGCTCTAACTGATACAGTAGGACTACAGTAGGGCTCTAACTGATACAGTAGGGCTCTAACTGATACAGTAGGGCTCTAACTGATACAGTAGGACTCTAACTGATACAGTAGGGCTCTAACTGATACAGTAGGACTCTAACTGATACAGTAGGGCTCTAACTGATACAGTAGGGCTCTAACTGATACAGTAGGACTCTAACTGATACAGTAGGGCTCTAACTGATACAGTAGGGCTCTAACTGATACAGTAGGACTCTAACTGATACAGTAGGGCTCTAACTGATACAGTAGGGCTCTAACTGATACAGTAGGGCTCTAACTGATACAGTAGGACTCTAACTGATACAGTAGGGCTCTAACTGATACAGTAGGGCTCTAACTGATACAGTAGGACTCTAACTGATACAGTAGGACTACAGTAGGGCTCTAACTGATACAGTAGGACTACAGTAGGGCTCTAACTGATACAGTAGGGCTCTAACTGATACAGTAGGGCTCTAACTGATACAGTAGGGCTCTAACTGATACAGTAGGACTACAGTAGGGCTCTAACTGATACAGTAGGACTCTAACTGATACAGTAGGGCTCTAACTGATACAGTAGGACTCTAACTGATACAGTAGGGCTCTAACTGATACAGTAGGACTCTAACTGATACAGTAGGACTACAGTAGGGCTCTAACTGATACAGTAGGGCTCTAACTGATACAGTAGGGCTCTAACTGATACAGTAGGACTCTATCTGATACAGTAGGGCTCTAACTGATACAGTAGGACTACAGTAGGGCTCTAACTGATACAGTAGGGCTCTAACTGATACAGTAGGGCTCTAACTGATACAGTAGGGCTCTAACTGATACAGTAGGACTCTATCTGATACAGTAGGACTCTAACTGATACAGTAGGGCTCTATCTGATACAGTAGGGCTCTAACTGATACAGTAGGACTACAGTAGGGCTCTAACTGATACAGTAGGGCTCTAACTGATACAGTAGGGCTCTAACTGATACAGTAGGGCTCTAACTGATACAGTAGGGCTCTAACTGATACAGTAGGACTACAGTAGGGCTCTAACTGATACAGTAGGGCTCTAACTGATACAGTAGGGCTCTAACTGATACAGTAGGACTCTAACTGATACAGTAGGACTACAGTAGGGCTCTAACTGATACAGTAGGGCTCTAACTGATACAGTAGGACTCTAACTGATACAGTAGGACTACAGTAGGGCTCTATCTGATACAGTAGGGCTCTAACTGATACAGTAGGACTCTAACTGATACAGTAGGACTCTAACTGATACAGTAGGGCTCTAACTGATACAGTAGGACTCTATCTGATACAGTAGGACTCTAACTGATACAGTAGGACTCTAACTGATACAGTAGGGCTCTAACTGATACAGTAGGACTACAGTAGGGCTCTAACTGATACAGTAGGACTCTAACTGATACAGTAGGGCTCTAACTGATACAGTAGGACTCTAACTGATACAGTAGGACTACAGTAGGGCTCTAACTGATACAGTAGGACTCTAACTGATACAGTAGGGCTCTAACTGATACAGTAGGGCTCTAACTGATACAGTAGGACTACAGTAGGGCTCTAACTGATACAGTAGGACTCTAACTGATACAGTAGGGCTCTAACTGATACAGTAGGGCTCTAACTGATACAGTAGGACTACAGTAGGGCTCGAACTGATACAGTAGGACTCTAACTGATACAGTAGGGCTCTAACTGATACAGTAGGACTCTAACTGATACAGTAGGGCTCTAACTGATACAGTAGGGCTCTAACTGATACAGTAGGACTACAGTAGGGCTCTAACTGATACAGTAGGACTCTAACTGATACAGTAGGGCTCTAACTGATACAGTAGGACTCTAACTGATACAGTAGGACTACAGTAGGGCTCTAACTGATACAGTAGGGCTCTAACTGATACAGTAGGACTCTAACTGATACAGTAGGACTCTAACTGATACAGTAGGACTCTAACTGATACAGTAGGACTACAGTAGGACTCTATCTGATACAGTAGGACTCTAACTGATACAGTAGGGCTCTAACTGATACAGTAGGGCTCTAACTGATACAGTAGGACTCTAACTGATACAGTAGGACTACAGTAGGGCTCTAACTGATACAGTAGGGCTCTAACTGATACAGTCGGACTCTAACTGATACAGTAGGACTCTAACTGATACAGTAGGGCTCTAACTGATACAGTAGGGCTCTAACTGATACAGTAGGACTACAGTAGGGCTCTAACTGATACAGTAGGACTACAGTAGGGCTCTAACTGATACAGTAGGGCTCTAACTGATACAGTAGGACTCTAACTGATACAGTAGGGCTCTAACTGATACAGTAGGGCTCTAACTGATACAGTAGGACTACAGTAGGGCTCTAACTGATACAGTAGGACTACAGTAGGGCTCTAACTGATACAGTAGGGCTCTAACTGATACAGTAGGGCTCTAACTGATACAGTAGGGCTCTAACTGATACAGTAGGACTACAGTAGGGCTCTAACTGATACAGTAGGGCTCTAACTGATACAGTAGGGCTCTAACTGATACAGTAGGACTCTAACTGATACAGTAGGGCTCTAACTGATACAGTAGGGCTCTAACTGATACAGTAGGGCTCTAACTGATACAGTAGGGCTCTAACTGATACAGTAGGACTACAGTAGGGCTCTAACTGATACAGTAGGGCTCTAACTGATACAGTAGGGCTCTAACTGATACAGTAGGGCTCTAACTGATACAGTAGGGCTCTAACTGATACAGTAGGGCTCTAACTGATACAGTAGGGCTCTAACTGATACAGTATGACTACAGTAGGGCTCTAACTGATACAGTAGGGCTCTAACTGATACAGTAGGGCTCTAACTGATACAGTAGGGCTCTAACTGATACAGTAGGACTACAGTAGGGCTCTAACTGATACAGTAGGGCTCTAACTGATACAGTAGGACTACAGTAGGGCTCTAACTGATACAGTAGGACTATAACTGATACAGTAGGACTCTAACTGATACAGTAGGGCTCTAACTGATACAGTAGGGCTCTAACTGATACAGTAGGGCTCTATCTGATACAGTAGGACTCTAACTGATACAGTAGGACTACAGTAGGGCTCTAACTGATACAGTAGGGCTCTAACTGATACAGTAGGGCTCTAACTGATACAGTAGGACTACAGTAGGGCTCTAACTGATACAGTAGGGCTCTAACTGATACAGTCGGGCTCTAACTGATACAGTAGGACTACAGTAGGGCTCTAACTGATACAGTAGGGCTCTAACTGATACAGTAGGGCTCTAACTGATACAGTAGGACTACAGTAGGGCTCTAACTGATACAGTAGGGCTCTAACTGATACAGTAGGGCTCTAACTGATACAGTAGGGCTCTAACTGATACAGTAGGACTCTAACTGATACAGTAGGGCTCTATCTGATACAGTAGGGCTCTATCTGATACAGTAGGACTCTAACTGATACAGTAGGGCTCTATCTGATACAGTAGGGCTCTAACTGATACAGTAGGGCTCTAACTGATACAGTAGGACTACAGTAGGGCTCTAACTGATACAGTAGGGCTCTAACTGATACAGTAGGGCTCTAACTGATACAGTAGGGCTCTAACTGATACAGTAGGACTACAGTAGGGCTCTAACTGATACAGTAGGGCTCTAACTGATACAGTAGGGCTCTAACTGATACAGTAGGGCTCTAACTGATACAGTAGGACTCTAACTGATACAGTAGGGCTCTATCTGATACAGTAGGGCTCTATCTGATACAGTAGGACTCTAACTGATACAGTAGGGCTCTAACTGATACAGTAGGACTACAGTAGGGCTCTAACTGATACAGTAGGGCTCTAACTGATACAGTAGGGCTCTAACTGATACAGTAGGACTACAGTAGGACTCTAACTGATACAGTAGGGCTCTAACTGATACAGTAGGGCTCTAACTGATACAGTAGGGCTCTAACTGATACAGTAGGGCTCTAACTGATACAGTAGGACTCTAACTGATACAGTAGGACTCTATCTGATACAGTAGGACTCTAACTGATACAGTAGGGCTCTAACTGATACAGTAGGGCTCTATCTGATACAGTAGGGCTCTAACTGATACAGTAGGACTCTAACTGATACAGTAGGACTCTATCTGATACAGTAGGACTCTAACTGATACAGTAGGGCTCTAACTGATACAGTAGGGCTCTATCTGATACAGTAGGACTCTAACTGATACAGTAGGGCTCTAACTGATACAGTAGGACTCTAACTGATACAGTAGGGCTCTAACTGATACAGTAGGACTCTAACTGATACAGTAGGGCTCTAACTGATACAGTAGGACTCTAACTGATACAGTAGGACTCTATCTGATACAGTAGGACTCTAACTGATACAGTAGGGCTCTAACTGATACAGTAGGGCTCTATCTGATACAGTAGGACTCTAACTGATACAGTAGGGCTCTAACTGATACAGTAGGACTCTAACTGATACAGTAGGGCTCTAACTGATACAGTAGGGCTCTAACTGATACAGTAGGACTCTAACTGATACAGTAGGACTCTAACTGATACAGTAGGACTACAGTAGGGCTCTAACTGATACAGTAGGACTCTAACTGATACAGTAGGACTCTATCTGATACAGTAGGGCTCTAACTGATACAGTAGGACTCTAACTGATACAGTAGGGCTCTAACTGATACAGTAGGGCTCTAACTGATACAGTAGGACTACAGTAGGGCTCTAACTGATACAGTAGGACTCTAACTGATACAGTAGGACTCTAACTGATACAGTAGGGCTCTAACTGATACAGTAGGGCTCTAACTGATACAGTAGGACTCTAACTGATACAGTAGGACTCTATCTGATACAGTAGGGCTCTAACTGATACAGTAGGGCTCTAACTGATACAGTAGGACTCTAACTGATACAGTAGGACTCTAACTGATACAGTAGGGCTCTAACTGATACAGTAGGGCTCTAACTGATACAGTAGGGCTCTAACTGATACAGTAGGGCTCTAACTGATACAGTAGGACTACAGTAGGGCTCTAACTGATACAGTAGGGCTCTAACTGATACAGTAGGACTACAGTAGGGCTCTAACTGATACAGTAGGGCTCTAACTGATACAGTAGGGCTCTAACTGATACAGTAGGACTCTAACTGATACAGTAGGGCTCTAACTGATACAGTAGGACTCTATCTGATACAGTAGGACTCTAACTGATACAGTAGGGCTCTAACTGATACAGTAGGACTCTAACTGATACAGTAGGGCTCTAACTGATACAGTAGGGCTCTAACTGATACAGTAGGGCTCTAACTGATACAGTAGGACTACAGTAGGGCTCTAACTGATACAGTAGGGCTCTAACTGATACAGTAGGACTACAGTAGGGCTCTAACTGATACAGTAGGGCTCTAACTGATACAGTAGGGCTCTAACTGATACAGTAGGGCTCTAACTGATACAGTAGGGCTCTAACTGATACAGTAGGACTCTAACTGATACAGTAGGACTACAGTAGGGCTCTAACTGATACAGTAGGGCTCTAACTGATACAGTAGGGCTCTAACTGATACAGTAGGACTCTAACTGATACAGTAGGGCTCTAACTGATACAGTAGGGCTCTAACTGATACAGTAGGGCTCTAACTGATACAGTAGGGCTCTAACTGATACAGTAGGACTCTAACTGATACAGTAGGGCTCTAACTGATACAGTAGGACTCTAACTGATACAGTAGGACTACAGTAGGGCTCTAACTGATACAGTAGGGCTCTAACTGATACAGTAGGACTACAGTAGGGCTCTAACTGATACAGTAGGGCTCTAACTGATACAGTAGGGCTCTAACTGATACAGTAGGGCTCTAACTGATACAGTAGGGCTCTAACTGATACAGTAGGGCTCTAACTGATACAGTAGGGCTCTAACTGATACAGTAGGGCTCTAACTGATACAGTAGGGCTCTAACTGATACAGTAGGGCTCTAACTGATACAGTAGGACTACAGTAGGGCTCTAACTGATACAGTAGGGCTCTAACTGATACAGTAGGGCTCTAACTGATACAGTAGGGCTCTAACTGATACAGTAGGGCTCTAACTGATACAGTAGGGCTCTAACTGATACAGTAGGGCTCTAACTGATACAGTAGGGCTCTAACTGATACAGTAGGACTCTAACTGATACAGTAGGGCTCTAACTGATACAGTAGGGCTCTAACTGATACAGTAGGGCTCTAACTGATACAGTAGGACTCTAACTGATACAGTAGGGCTCTAACTGATACAGTAGGGCTCTAACTGATACAGTAGGGACTCTAACTGATACAGTAGGGCTCTAACTGATACAGTAGGCTCTAACTGATACAGTAGGACTACAGTAGGCTCTAACTGATACAGTAGGACTCTAACTGATACAGTAGGGCTCTAACTGATACAGTAGGCTCTAACTGATACAGTAGACTACAGTAGGGCTCTAACTGATACAGTAGGGCTCTAACTGATACAGTAGGGCTCTAACTGATACAGTAGGGCTCTAACTGATACAGTAGGACTACAGTAGGGCTCTAACTGATACAGTAGGAGCTCTAACTGATACAGTAGGGCTCTAACTGATACAGTAGGGCTCTAACTGATACAGTAGGACTACAGTAGGGCTCTAACTGATACAGTAGGACTCTAACTGATACAGTAGGGCTCTAACTGATACAGTAGGGCTCTAACTGATACAGTAGGGCTCTAACTGATACAGTAGGGCTCTAACTGATACAGTAGGACTACAGTAGGGCTCTAACTGATACAGTAGGGCTCTAACTGATACAGTAGGGCTCTAACTGATACAGTAGGGCTCTAACTGATACAGTAGGACTACAGTAGGGCTCTAACTGATACAGTAGGGCTCTAACTGATACAGTAGGACTCTAACTGATACAGTAGGACTCTAACTGATACAGTAGGGACTCTAACTGATACAGTAGGACTAACAGTAGGACTCTAACTGATACAGTAGGGCTCTAACTGATACAGTAGGGCTCTAACTGATACAGTAGGGCTCTAACTGATACAGTAGGCTCTAACTGATACAGTAGGACTACAGTAGGGCTCTAACTGATACAGTAGGGCTCTAACTGATACAGTAGGGCTCTAACTGATACAGTAGGGCTCTAACTGATACAGTAGGGCTCTAACTGATACAGTAGGGCTCTAACTGATACAGTAGGACTACAGTAGGGCTCTAACTGATACAGTAGGACTACAGTAGGGCTCTAACTGATACAGTAGGCTCTAACTGATACAGTAGGGCTCTAACTGATACAGTAGGGCTCTAACTGATACAGTAGGACTCTAACTGATACAGTAGGGCTCTAACTGATACAGTAGGGCTCTAACTGATACAGTAGGACTACAGTAGGCTCTAACTGATACAGTAGGACTACAGTAGGGCTCTAACTGATACAGTAGGGCTCTAACTGATACAGTAGGGCTCTAACTGATACAGTAGGGCTCTAACTGATACAGTAGGACTACAGTAGGGCTCTAACTGATACAGTAGGGCTCTAACTGATACAGTAGGGCTCTAACTGATACAGTAGGACTCTAACTGATACAGTAGGGCTCTAACTGATACAGTAGGGCTCTAACTGATACAGTAGGGCTCTAACTGATACAGTAGGGCTCTAACTGATACAGTAGGACTACAGTAGGGCTCTAACTGATACAGTAGGGCTCTAACTGATACAGTAGGGCTCTAACTGATACAGTAGGGCTCTAACTGATACAGTAGGGCTCTAACTGATACAGTAGGGCTCTAACTGATACAGTAGGCTCTCTAACTGATACAGTAGGGCTCTAACTGATACAGTAGGGCTCTAACTGATACAGTAGGGCTCTAACTGATACAGTAGGGCTCTAACTGATACAGTAGGACTACAGTAGGGCTCTAACTGATACAGTAGGGCTCTAACTGATACAGTAGGACTACAGTAGGGCTCTAACTGATACAGTAGGGCTCTAACTGATACAGTAGGACTCTAACTGATACAGTAGGGCTCTAACTGATACAGTAGGGCTCTAACTGATACAGTAGGGCTCTATCTGATACAGTAGGGACTCTAACTGATACAGTAGGACTACAGTAGGCTCTAACTGATACAGTAGGGCTCTAACTGATACAGTAGGGCTCTAACTGATACAGTAGGACTACAGTAGGGCTCTAACTGATTACAGTAGGGCTCTAACTGATACAGTAGGGCTCTAACTGATACAGTAGGACTACAGTAGGGCTCTAACTGATACAGTAGGGCTCTAACTGATACAGTAGGGCTCTAACTGATACAGTAGGACTTACAGTAGGGCTCTAACTGATACAGTAGGGCTCTAACTGATACAGTAGGGCTCTAACTGATACAGTAGGGCTCTAACTGATACAGTAGGACTCT
>NC_140167.1:204188031-204203031 GCF_963971535.1 Notolepis coatsorum
AGTAGGGCTCTAACTGATACAGTAGGGCTCTAACTGATACAGTAGGACTCTAACTGATACAGTAGGACTCTAACTGATACAGTAGGACTACAGTAGGGCTCTAACTGATACAGTAGGGCTCTAACTGATACAGTAGGACTCTAACTGATACAGTAGGGCTCTAACTGATACAGTAGGACTCTAACTGATACAGTAGGGCTCTAACTGATACAGTAGGGCTCTAACTGATACAGTAGGACTACAGTAGGGCTCTAACTGATACAGTAGGACTCTAACTGATACAGTAGGGCTCTAACTGATACAGTAGGGCTCTAACTGATACAGTAGGCTCTAACTGATACAGTAGGACTCTAACTGATACAGTAGGACTCTATCTGATACAGTAGGCTCTAACTGATACAGTAGGGCTCTAACTGATACAGTAGGACTCTAACTGATACAGTAGGACTCTAACTGATACAGTAGGGCTCTAACTGATACAGTAGGGCTCTAACTGATACAGTAGGGCTCTAACTGATACAGTAGGGCTCTAACTGATACAGTAGGACTACAGTAGGGCTCTAACTGATACAGTAGGGCTCTAACTGATACAGTAGGACTACAGTAGGGCTCTAACTGATACAGTAGGGCTCTAACTGATACAGTAGGGCTCTAACTGATACAGTAGGACTCTAACTGATACAGTAGGGCTCTAACTGATACAGTAGGACTCTAACTGATACAGTAGGACTCTAACTGATACAGTAGGGCTCTAACTGATACAGTAGGACTCTAACTGATACAGTAGGGCTCTAACTGATACAGTAGGGCTCTAACTGATACAGTAGGGCTCTAACTGATACAGTAGGACTACAGTAGGCTCTAACTGATACAGTAGGCTCTAACTGATACAGTAGGACTACAGTAGGGCTCTAACTGATACAGTAGGGCTCTAACTGATACAGTAGGGCTCTAACTGATACAGTAGGGCTCTAACTGATACAGTAGGGCTCTAACTGATACAGTAGGACTCTAACTGATACAGTAGGACTACAGTAGGGCTCTAACTGATACAGTAGGGCTCTAACTGATACAGTAGGGCTCTAACTGATACAGTAGGGCTCTAACTGATACAGTAGGGCTCTAACTGATACAGTAGGGCTCTAACTGATACAGTAGGGCTCTAACTGATACAGTAGGGCTCTAACTGATACAGTAGGGCTCTAACTGATACAGTAGGGCTCTAACTGATACAGTAGGGCTCTAACTGATACAGTAGGACTACAGTAGGGCTCTAACTGATACAGTAGGGCTCTAACTGATACAGTAGGACTACAGTAGGGCTCTAACTGATACAGTAGGCTCTAACTGATACAGTAGGGCTCTAACTGATACAGTAGGGCTCTAACTGATACAGTAGGGCTCTAACTGATACAGTAGGGCTCTAACTGATACAGTAGGGCTCTAACTGATACAGTAGGGCTCTAACTGATACAGTAGGGCTCTAACTGATACAGTAGGGCTCTAACTGATACAGTAGGACTACAGTAGGGCTCTAACTGATACAGTAGGGCTCTAACTGATACAGTAGGGCTCTAACTGATACAGTAGGGCTCTAACTGATACAGTAGGGCTCTAACTGATACAGTAGGGCTCTAACTGATACAGTAGGGCTCTAACTGATACAGTAGGGCTCTAACTGATACAGTAGGACTCTAACTGATACAGTAGGGCTCTAACTGATACAGTAGGGCTCTAACTGATACAGTAGGGCTCTAACTGATACAGTAGGACTCTAACTGATACAGTAGGGCTCTAACTGATACAGTAGGGCTCTAACTGATACAGTAGGACTCTAACTGATACAGTAGGGCTCTAACTGATACAGTAGGGCTCTAACTGATACAGTAGGACTACAGTAGGGCTCTAACTGATACAGTAGGGCTCTAACTGATACAGTAGGGCTCTAACTGATACAGTAGGGCTCTAACTGATACAGTAGGACTACAGTAGGGCTCTAACTGATACAGTAGGACTCTAACTGATACAGTAGGGCTCTAACTGATACAGTAGGGCTCTAACTGATACAGTAGGACTACAGTAGGGCTCTAACTGATACAGTAGGACTCTAACTGATACAGTAGGGCTCTAACTGATACAGTAGGGCTCTAACTGATACAGTAGGACTACAGTAGGGCTCTAACTGATACAGTAGGACTCTAACTGATACAGTAGGGCTCTAACTGATACAGTAGGACTCTAACTGATACAGTAGGGCTCTAACTGATACAGTAGGGCTCTAACTGATACAGTAGGCCTACTGACAGTAGGGCTCTAACTGATACAGTAGGACTCTAACTGATACAGTAGGGCTCTAACTGATACAGTAGGACTCTAACTGATACAGTAGGACTACAGTAGGGCTCTAACTGATACAGTAGGACTCTACTGATACCGTAGGGACTCTAACTGATACAGTAGGACTACAGTAGGACTCTATCTGATACAGTAGGACTCTAACTGATACAGTAGGGCTCTAACTGATACAGTAGGACTCTAACTGATACAGTAGGACTCTAATGATACAGTTAGGACTACAGTAGGGCTCTAACTGATACAGTAGGGCTCTAACTGATACAGTCGGACTCTAACTGATACAGTAGGACTCTAACTGATACAGTAGGGCTCTAACTGATACAGTAGGGCTCTACTGATACAGTAGGACTACAGTAGGGCTCTAACTGATACAGTTGAACTACAGTAGGGCTCTAACTGATACAGTAGGGCTCTAACTGATACAGTAGGGCTCTAACTGATACAGTAGGGCTCTAACTGATACAGTAGGACTCTAACTGATACAGTAGGGCTCTAACTGATACAGTAGGGCTCTAACTGATACAGTAGGACTCTACTGATACAGTAGGGCTCTAACTGATACAGTAGGACTACAGTAGGGCTCTAACTGATACAGTAGGGCTCTAACTGATACAGTAGGGCTCTAACTGATACAGTAGGGCTCTAACTGATACAGTAGGACTACGTTGGACTTCTAACTGATACAGTAGGTCAGCTCTAACTGATACAGTAGGGCTCTAACTGATACAGTAGGACTCTAACTGATACAGTAGGGCTCTAACTGATACAGTAGGGCTCTAACTGATACAGTAGGGCTCTAACTGATTCAGTAGGACTAACAGTAGGGCTCTAACTGATACAGTAGGACTACAGTAGGGCTCTAACTGATACAGTAGGGCTCTAACTGATACAGTAGGGCTCTAACTGATACAGTAGGGCTCTAACTGATACAGTAGGGCTCTAACTGATACAGTAGGGCTCTAACTGATACAGTAGACCACGTAGGGCTCTAACTGATACAGTAGGGCTCTAACTGATACAGTAGGGCTCTAACTGATACAGTAGGGCTCTAACTGATACAGTAGGGCTCTAACTGATACAGTAGAGGCTCTAACTGATACAGTAGGGCTCTAACTGATACAGTAGGACTACAGTAGGGCTCTAACTGATACAGTAGGCTCTAACTGATACAGTAGGACTCTAACTGATACAGTAGGGCTCTAACTGATACAGTAGGGCTCTAACTGATACAGTAGGGCTCTATCTGATACAGTAGGGCTCTAACTGATACAGTAGGACTACAGTAGGGCTCTAACTGATACAGTAGGGCTCTAACTGATACAGTAGGGCTCTAACTGATACAGTAGGCTAACTGATACAGTAGGGCTCTAACTGATACAGTAGGGCTCTAACTGATACAGTCGGGCTCTAACTGATACAGTAGGTAAACAGTACAGTAGGGCTCTAACTGATACAGTAGGGCTCTAACTGATACAGTAGGGCTCTAACTGATACAGTAGGACTACAGTAGAGAAGCATCTAACTGATACAGTAGGGCTCTAACTGATACAGTAGGGCTCTAACTGATACAGTAGGGCTCTAACTGATACAGTAGGACTCTAACTGATACAGTAGGGCTCTATCTGATACAGTAGGGCTCTATCTGATACAGTAGGACTCTAACTGATACAGTAGGGCTCTAACTGATACAGTAGGGCTCTAACTGATACAGTAGGGCTCTAACTGATACAGTAGGACTACAGTAGGGCTCTAACTGATACAGTAGGGCCTCTAACTGATACAGTAGGGCTCTAACTGATACAGTAGGGCTCTAACTGATACAGTAGGGCCTAATGCTGACTACAGTAGGGCTCTAACTGATACAGTAGGGCTCTAACTGATACAGTAGGGCTCTAACTGATACAGTAGGGCTCTAACTGATACAGTAGGACTCTAACTGATACAGAGGGCTCTATCTGATACAGTAGGGCTCTATCTGATACAGTAGGACTCTAACTGATACAGTAGGGCTCTAACTGATACAGTAGGACTACAGTAGGCTCTAACTGATACAGTAGGGCTCTAACTGATACAGTAGGGCTCTAACTGATACAGTAGGACTACAGTAGGACTCTAACTGATACAGTAGGGCTCTAACTGATACAGTAGGGCTCTAACTGATACAGTAGGGCTCTAACTGATACAGTAGGGCTCTAACTGATACAGTAGGACTCTAACTGATACAGTAGGACTCTATCTGATACAGTAGGACTCTAACTGATACAGTAGGGCTCTAACTGATACAGTAGGGCTCTATCTGATACAGTAGGGCTCTAACTGATACAGTAGGACTCTAACTGATACAGTAGGACTCTATCTGATACAGTAGGACTCTAACTGATACAGTAGGGCTCTAACTGATACAGTAGGGCTCTAACTGATACAGTAGGGACTCTAACTGATACAGTAGGGCTCTAACTGATACAGTAGGACTCTAACTGATACAGTAGGGCTCTAACTGATACAGTAGGACTCTAACTGATACAGTAGGGCTCTAACTGATACAGTAGGACTCTAACTGATACAGTAGGACTCTATCTGATACAGTAGGACTCTAACTGATACAGTAGGGCTCTAACTGATACAGTAGGGCTCTATCTGATACAGTAGGACTCTAACTGATACAGTAGGGCTCTAACTGATACAGTAGGACTCTAACTGATACAGTAGGCTCTAACTGATACAGTAGGGCTCTAACTGATACAGTAGGGCTCTAACTGATACAGTAGGACTCTAACTGATACAGTAGGACTCTAACTGATACAGTAGGACTACAGTAGGGCTCTAACTGATACAGTAGGACTCTAACTGATACAGTAGGACTCTATCTGATACAGTAGGGCTCTAACTGATACAGTAGGACTCTAACTGATACAGTAGGACTCTATCTGATACAGTAGGGCTCTAACTGATACAGTAGGACTACAGTAGGGCTCTAACTGATACAGTAGGACTCTAACTGATACAGTAGGACTCTAACTGATACAGTAGGGCTCTAACTGATACAGTAGGGCTCTAACTGATACAGTAGGACTCTAACTGATACAGTAGGACTCTATCTGATACAGTAGGGCTCTAACTGATACAGTAGGACTCTAACTGATACAGTAGGACTCTATCTGATACAGTAGGGCTCTAACTGATACAGTAGGGCTCTAACTGATACAGTAGGGCTCTAACTGATACAGTAGGGCTCTAACTGATACAGTAGGACTACAGTAGGGCTCTAACTGATACAGTAGGGCTCTAACTGATACAGTAGGACTACAGTAGGGCTCTAACTGATACAGTAGGGCTCTAACTGATACAGTAGGGCTCTAACTGATACAGTAGGACTCTAACTGATACAGTAGGGCTCTAACTGATACAGTAGGACTCTAACTGATACAGTAGGACTCTAACTGATACAGTATGGCTCTAACTGATACAGTAGGACTCTAACTGATACAGTAGGGCTCTAACTGATACAGTAGGGCTCTAACTGATACAGTAGGGATCTAACTGATACAGTAGGACTACAGTAGGGCTCTAACTGATACAGTAGGACTACAGTAGGGCTCTAACTGATACAGTAGGGCTCTAACTGATACAGTAGGGCTCTAACTGATACAGTAGGGCTCTAACTGATACAGTAGGGCTCTAACTGATACAGTAGGACTCTAACTGATACAGTAGGACTAACAGTAGGGCTCTAACTGATACAGTAGGGCTCTAACTGATACAGTAGGGCTCTAACTGATACAGTAGGACTCTAACTGATACAGTAGGGCTCTAACTGATACAGTAGGGCTCTATCTGATACAGTAGGGCTCTAACTGATACAGTAGGGCTCTAACTGATACAGTAGGACTCTAACTGATACAGTAGGGCTCTAACTGATACAGTAGGACTCTAACTGATACAGTAGGACTACAGTAGGGCTCTAACTGATACAGTAGGGCTCTAACTGATACAGTAGGACTACAGTAGGGCTCTAACTGATACAGTAGGGCTCTAACTGATACAGTAGGGCTCTAACTGATACAGTAGGGCTCTAACTGATACAGTAGGGCTCTAACTGATACAGTAGGGCTCTAACTGATACAGTAGGGCTCTAACTGATACAGTAGGGCTCTAACTGATACAGTAGGGCTCTATCTGATACAGTAGGACTACAGTAGGGCTCTAACTGATACAGTAGGGCTCTAACTGATACAGTAGGGCTCTAACTGATACAGTAGGACTCTAACTGATACAGTAGGGCTCTAACTGATACAGTAGGGCTCTAACTGATACAGTAGGGCTCTAACTGATACAGTAGGACTCTAACTGATACAGTAGGACTCTAACTGATACAGTAGGGCTCTAACTGATACAGTAGGGCTCTAACTGATACAGTAGGGCTCTAACTGATACAGTAGGACTCTAACTGATACAGTAGGGCTCTAACTGATACAGTAGGGCTCTAACTGATACAGTAGGACTCTAACTGATACAGTAGGGCTCTAACTGATACAGTAGGGCTCTAACTGATACAGTAGGACTACAGTAGGGCTCTAACTGATACAGTAGGGCTCTAACTGATACAGTAGGGCTCTAACTGATACAGTAGGGCTCTAACTGATACAGTAGGGCTCTAACTGATACAGTAGGACTCTAACTGATACAGTAGGGCTCTAACTGATACAGTAGGGCTCTAACTGATACAGTAGGACTACAGTAGGGCTCTAACTGATACAGTAGGGCTCTAACTGATACAGTAGGGCTCTAACTGATACAGTAGGGCTCTAACTGATACAGTAGGGCTCTAACTGATACAGTAGGACTACAGTAGGGCTCTAACTGATACAGTAGGGCTCTAACTGATACAGTAGGGCTCTAACTGATACAGTAGGGCTCTAACTGATACAGTAGGGCTCTAACTGATACAGTAGGACTCTAACTGATACAGTAGGGCTCTAACTGATACAGTAGGGCTCTAACTGATACAGTAGGGCTCTAACTGATACAGTAGGACTACAGTAGGGCTCTAACTGATACAGTAGGACTCTATCTGATACAGTAGGGCTCTAACTGATACAGTAGGGCTCTAACTGATACAGTAGGACTACAGTAGGGCTCTAACTGATACAGTAGGACTCTATCTGATACAGTAGGGCTCTAACTGATACAGTAGGACTCTAACTGATACAGTAGGACTCTAACTGATACAGTAGGACTCTAACTGATACAGTAGGGCTCTAACTGATACAGTAGGACTCTAACTGATACAGTAGGACTCTAACTGATACAGTAGGGCTCTAACTGATACAGTAGGACTCTATCTGATACAGTAGGGCTCTAACTGATACAGTAGGGCTCTAACTGATACAGTAGGACTACAGTAGGGCTCTAACTGATACAGTAGGACTCTATCTGATACAGTAGGGCTCTAACTGATACAGTAGGGCTCTAACTGATACAGTAGGACTACAGTAGGGCTCTAACTGATACAGTAGGGCTCTAACTGATACAGTAGGGCTCTAACTGATACAGTAGGGCTCTAACTGATACAGTAGGACTCTAACTGATACAGTAGGGCTCTAACTGATACAGTAGGGCTCTAACTGATACAGTAGGGCTCTAACTGATACAGTAGGGCTCTAACTGATACAGTAGGACTACAGTAGGGCTCTAACTGATACAGTAGGACTCTATCTGATACAGTAGGGCTCTAACTGATACAGTAGGGCTCTAACTGATACAGTAGGACTACAGTAGGGCTCTAACTGATACAGTAGGACTCTAACTGATACAGTAGGACTACAGTAGGGCTCTAACTGATACAGTAGGACTCTATCTGATACAGTAGGGCTCTATCTGATACAGTAGGGCTCTAACTGATACAGTAGGGCTCTAACTGATACAGTAGGGCTCTAACTGATACAGTAGGACTACAGTAGGGCTCTAACTGATACAGTAGGGCTCTAACTGATACAGTAGGGCTCTAACTGATACAGTAGGACTACAGTAGGGCTCTAACTGATACAGTAGGACTCTATCTGATACAGTAGGACTCTATCTGATACAGTAGGGCTCTAACTGATACAGTAGGGCTCTAACTGATACAGTAGGGCTCTAACTGATACAGTAGGGCTCTAACTGATACAGTAGGACTCTAACTGATACAGTAGGACTCTAACTGATACAGTAGGGCTCTAACTGATACAGTAGGACTCTAACTGATACAGTAGGGCTCTAACTGATACAGTAGGACTCTAACTGATACAGTAGGACTACAGTAGGGCTCTAACTGATACAGTAGGGCTCTAACTGATACAGTAGGACTCTAACTGATACAGTAGGGCTCTAACTGATACAGTAGGACTCTAACTGATACAGTAGGACTCTAACTGATACAGTAGGACTCTAACTGATACAGTAGGGCTCTAACTGATACAGTAGGACTCTAACTGATACAGTAGGACTACAGTAGGACTCTAACTGATACAGTAGGGCTCTAACTGATACAGTAGGACTCTAACTGATACAGTAGGACTACAGTAGGGCTCTAACTGATACAGTAGGACTCTAACTGATACAGTAGGGCTCTAACTGATACAGTAGGACTACAGTAGGGCTCTAACTGATACAGTAGGACTCTATCTGATACAGTAGGGCTCTAACTGATACAGTAGGGCTCTAACTGATACAGTAGGACTCTAACTGATACAGTAGGGCTCTAACTGATACAGTAGGACTCTATCTGATACAGTAGGGCTCTAACTGATACAGTAGGACTCTATCTGATACAGTAGGGCTCTATCTGATACAGTAGGGCTCTAACTGATACAGTAGGACTCTAACTGATACAGTAGGGCTCTAACTGATACAGTAGGACTCTAACTGATACAGTAGGAC
This sequence comes from Notolepis coatsorum, assembly GCF_963971535.1. Classification (NCBI taxonomy): domain Eukaryota; kingdom Metazoa; phylum Chordata; class Actinopteri; order Aulopiformes; family Paralepididae; genus Notolepis; species Notolepis coatsorum. The sequence goes on from NC_140167.1 coordinate 204,197,305, forward strand.
TCTAACTGATACAGTAGGGCTCTAACTGATACAGTAGGACTCTAACTGATACAGTAGGACTCTAACTGATACAGTAGGACTCTAACTGATACAGTAGGGCTCTATCTGATACAGTAGGGCTCTAACTGATACAGTAGGGCTCTAACTGATACAGTAGGGCTCTAACTGATACAGTAGAACTCTAAATGATACAGTAGGGCTCTAACTGATACAGTAGGACTACAGTAGGGCTCTAACTGATACAGTAGGACTCTATCTGATACAGTAGGGCTCTAACTGATACAGTAGGGCTCTAACTGATACAGTAGGACTACAGTAGGGCTCTAACTGATACAGTAGGGCTCTAACTGATACAGTAGGGCTCTAACTGATACAGTAGGACTCTAACTGATACAGTAGGACTCTAACTGATACAGTAGGGCTCTATCTGATACAGTAGGGCTCTAACTGATACAGTAGGGCTCTAACTGATACAGTAGGGCTCTAACTGATACAGTAGGACTCTAACTGATACAGTAGGGCTCTAACTGATACAGTAGGACTCTATCTGATACAGTAGGGCTCTAACTGATACAGTAGGACTCTATCTGATACAGTAGGGCTCTAACTGATACAGTAGGACTACAGTAGGGCTCTAACTGATACAGTAGGACTCTATCTGATACAGTAGGGCTCTAACTGATACAGTAGGGCTCTAACTGATACAGTAGGACTACAGTAGGGCTCTAACTGATACAGTAGGGCTCTAACTGATACAGTAGGGCTCTAACTGATACAGTAGGACTACAGTAGGGCTCTAACTGATACAGTAGGACTCTATCTGATACAGTAGGACTCTATCTGATACAGTAGGGCTCTAACTGATACAGTAGGGCTCTAACTGATACAGTAGGGCTCTAACTGATACAGTAGGGCTCTAACTGATACAGTAGGGCTCTAACTGATACAGTAGGGCTCTAACTGATACAGTAGGACTCTAACTGATACAGTAGGACTCTAACTGATACAGTAAGACTCTAACTGATACAGTAGGGCTCTAACTGATACAGTAGGACTCTAACTGATACAGTAGGACTCTAACTGATACAGTAGGACTACAGTAGGGCTCTAACTGATACAGTAGGACTACAGTAGGGCTCTAACTGATACAGTAGGGCTCTAACTGATACAGTAGGACTCTAACTGATACAGTAGGGCTCTATCTGATACAGTAGGGCTCTAACTGATACAGTAGGGCTCTAACTGATACAGTAGGACTCTAACTGATACAGTAGGGCTCTAACTGATACAGTAGGACTCTAACTGATACAGTAGGACTCTAACTGATACAGTAGGACTACAGTAGGGCTCCAACTGATACAGTAGGACTCTATCTGATACAGTAGGGCTCTAACTGATACAGTAGGGCTCTAACTGATACAGTAGGGCTCTAACTGATACAGTAGGACTCTAACTGATACAGTAGGGCTCTAACTGATACAGGAGGAACGGCTGGACAGTCTCTGTGCAGGCCGTGTGATTAATGGCCTGGGTGGTTGCGGTGGAAGGCCCATGGATTTTCCTGCTGCTCAATAATTAGACTGTCACCACTGTATGTGTATGCGTGTGTATATGAGAGAGAGAGGGGGTGGAGAGGATAGAGTGAGAGAAGAAGGTAGAGATGGAGAGAGGAGGGGACGGGGGAGGTAGGAAAGAAATAGAGAGAGAGAGTGGGGGTGGTATATTAATAATTGAGGTATATTATTAATCAATATTATTTAATATTGTAAGACTATTTGACTGGTTACAGTAATACTAAATGTCTGTTAACTATAAATCTGAGCCTTACAGCTGTATTGAGACGAGACTCCCCACTGTGTGTGAAGGGATGTCTTAGAGAGGATATTAACTCATTGACCGCCACGCTTCAGTGCACGAGAGGGCGCTAGAGCAGGACTGGGAGATTTGCGAGTGGTTAAAATATATCTTAAATTATGGCTATGGGTCTAATACACTCGTCGATTATCAGTGAGTTGCTTGCAGTCAACATGTACGAAACGGATTGTTTTTTCATCGGTACATTTCCGTTTTATACCGTTTCGGCTGATTATCGAATCTTCCTGAAATCAACGCTAGATCATCATTATTGTCCTTCCTCGTGCAAGAATGAAAAGAGCCCTGGACCGAGGCCCCCCCCCCCCCACCTCCTGCACCCAACGGAAAACAGCCACACATACACACACAGATACAGCGTCGATCGGGGGAGAAATACATATCAGATCAATGATCAAATTTATATATAATGTTCTTACCTTGTATCTGGCGTAATGCAAAAGAAAGAATCCAATTATCTGATCGCCATTTGAAGTACTGGGCGCGGAGGTCCGTGCCACGTTCAACAGCATTACATATGAGGGAGGGGGGGGGGGGGGGGGGGGGGGGGGCAGCCTCGCAGATATATAGTTGAAATCAGGTTACCTCACCTGATTATTTAAACCACGCCCTATACTAACTATACCATTCCCAGTGGAATGCAATACCAGCCGGAAGGCGTAGGGGGCGGTATTTTCCCTTTTGCGAGCTCAGACCCATTCCCAACGATAACATCAGGCTGGATGGATGAAAATGAATGGATATCGCTAATAAAAGAGGGCTGGGCGATATAACGACAACGATAAATATCGCGATATATTTTAATAATCAATATCGAATATCGAAATAAATATATTTTTTTCTTTTATATATATATATATATTTTATTTATTTTTTACCTGCAACAGGGTAGTGGACAGACTTGTCTTTCTTGCCTGTAACTTAAAGTAATGGCTTTGCTTGTCCAAATGACAATACTGACCAAATTGAGATTTATTTTTCTCTTGTCCATTTATTTTGTTTGCTTTCTAATTTAAAATACAGTTTGAAACCGTCTGTACACAGTAGGCTATGTGTGCTAGCAGAGCTAGACTCCAGTCACGAGTCACGGTGCACATGTGAGGTGGTTTGTCCACCAAAAAAGCGCCAAAAGATAGAAAAGAAACTAGCAGAGCCAGAACTGTTCAACTCCCCTGGAGCCACAGCCAGCAGAGAAGCCTGTTTACTTTCACTTTTAAACCAGCTGCAGCCTGAGAACTGGAGTGTGAGGGGCTGTAACACTAAAGATGACAACGACAAAGAATTGCTGCAAAATAAACATACATCTGTTGTTTTTTATACTCATAACAATTTCGATAATTATCGATATAGAGAAATATGATAACATTATCATATCGTTATCGCGATATGATTTTTTTCCATATCGCCCAGCCCTAAAAGAAATAACGATTAAAACCCGACTATACTCAAGCGCTGCAGAGTTTGTCAGAGCATTCACACCAGCCCAAACCAAGCGGACTATCCGAGGAAACGAACTCTGGTCCGTCTGGTCCGGAGCAAACAGCGCTGGTCTGAAAGCGACCTAAGTTCATACTCTCATAGAAGAGAAGAAAGTAGTATATATATCTTGGAGACACTGTTCTAGTTTTGTACAAACTCAAGCTTTTGTAATAAACTGAATAAATTGAATTGAATTAATTCTTCTGTCTACGTTTAGAGTTGATGACCAGTCTTCAAAAGTAACCTCATAATGTTGTAGACTACTCTGTGTGTGTCCACTTGTGTCTACCTTCGTTCGCTACGTTGGCATTCAAATTCAAAATCAACATTTGAATATTTTATTTTTAATACGTTTTTTTTATATATATATATATATATATATATATATATATATATATATATTTTTTTTTTTATTCATTCTGTTTAAACCAATGGGGTTTTTCTTCACAGTTGCAGATACAGATTAGGCTACACTATTATTATAGTATTAAAAGAAAGTTGATTTAATTGATTTAGTTGGTCTGGGGCTGGAAAGTTGATTTAATAAAAGAAAAAATAGTAATTTAATCAGATTAATCACAGGTTCGAACGTCCGTTCGCAAAACCCTGACGAAGTTTGAATCCCAAAAACAGCTCCGGGGAAACAGCCTTACCTGGGTGCTGTATATGTTGGCAGTGAGACTAGCCAGCTAAGAGCCTACACTTAGTGGCTCAGGAGGTAGAGTGGTCGTCTGGTAATCGGAAGGTTCCTGGTTCGATTCCCGCTCCTCCCGGGGGAAGCATGTCGGAAGTGCCCCTGACTGCCCCCGACGAGCAGGTTGGCACCTCGCGTGGTCGCCGTCGGTGTGCCAGTGAGTGGGTGGGTGTGAGGCAGGTTGGCACCTCGCGTGGTCGCCTCCGCCGTCGGTGTGCCAGTGAGTGGGTGGGTGTGAGGCAGGTTGGCACCTCGCGTGGTCGCCTCCGCCGTCGGTGTGCCAGTGAGTGGGTGGGTGTGAGGCAGGTTGGCACCTCGCGTGGTCGCCTCCGCCGTGGGTGTGCCAGTGAGTGGGTGGGTGTGAGGCAGGTTGGCACCTCGCGTGGTCGCCTCCGCCGTCGGTGTGCCAGTGAGTGGGTGGGTGTGAGGCAGGTTGGCACCTCGCGTGGTCGCCTCCGCCGTCGGTGTGCCAGTGAGTGGGTGGGTGTGAGGCAGGTTGGCACCTCGCGTGGTCGCCTCCGCCGTGGGTGTGCCAGTGAGTGGGTGGGTGTGAGGCAGGTTGGCACCTCGCGTGGTCGCCTCCGCCGTGGGTGTGCCAGTGAGTGGGTGGGTGTGAGGCAGGTTGGCACCTCGCGTGGTCACCTCCGCCGTCGGTGTGCCAGTGAGTGGGTGGGTGTGAGGCAGGTTGGCACCTCGCGTGGTCGCCTCCGCCGTGGGTGTGCCAGTGAGTGGGTGGGTGTGAGGCAGGTTGGCACCTCGCGTGGTCGCCTCCGCCGTGGGTGTGCCAGTGAGTGGGTGGGTGTGAGGCAGGTTGGCACCTCGCGTGGTCGCCTCCGCCGTGGGTGTGCCAGTGAGTGGGTGGGTGTGAGGCAGGTTGGCACCTCGCGTGGTCGCCTCCGCCGTGGGTGTGCCAGTGAGTGGGTGGGTGTGAGGCAGGTTGGCACCTCGCGTGGTCGCCTCCGCCGTGGGTGTGCCAGTGAGTGGGTGGGTGTGAGGCAGGTTGGCACCTCGCGTGGTCGCCTCCGCCGTGGGTGTGCCAGTGAGTGGGTGGGTGTGAGGCAGGTTGGCACCTCGCGTGGTCGCCTCCGCCGTGGGTGTGCCAGTGAGTGGGTGGGTGTGAGGCACAGACTTGTAAAGTGCTTTGGATAAAAGAGCTGTATAAATGCACCATGACACACGTTTCTCTATTCAACGTATCACGTTTTCCAGTACAAATCGCAATGTGATATGACATCTTTTTTATGTCATTATACCTTTTTAATACAAGTGTCGAGGCGTGTGGTATAGTATATACCTCATTTATGAGAGGGTTGGTTGGTCGCTCCTTTATGAGAGGGTTGGTTGGTCGGTCCTCTCTGACGGAGAGGGTTGGTTGGTGGGTCCTCTCTGACGGAGAGGGACGCCTGTTGGCGACACAAAATAATGATTTTAGTTTCCCTTTCTCAGTCGACTTAATTAACTTAATGATTAGAAGATGGCTTTAAACTTAACATATTCTTTTATTTCACAAGAAAGAAGCCTGTATCGTTTCACTTAGCAACCTGCTTCTAGGTCCCCCACCCGCAGGTTGAGACCCGATAGCCCCCTTTACACCCAGTGCCCCCTCCAGGCAGGGGTCCTCTCAGAGGGTGGTTCTCCTCAGTGCCCCCTCCAGGCAGGGGTGGGTCCTCTCAGAGGGGGGG